>NC_054387.1:19816900-19934800 GCF_017654675.1 Xenopus laevis
CACAGGTTGCTCCATTGCCCTTTCTTTTGCTCTAGGATCATCCTAGAGCAAAGTGAAGAGACCCGCTGGTGATTTTTAAAATTCTGACTTTAAATAGTGTTGCGCCTTGTCTACATCCACATCTTTTTTCACAACATGACCAAATATATTGAATATTGCAATTATTGTCTTTGAGTTATCTCTTGATATAACTGTCTTATGGGTACGTTTTTGCAAAAAAAGTTATGGCATATTAGGTTTCCTTATTGTTTGTCCCATTTATTGATTTAAAAAAGTATGGAGAGTGTGCTGGTATGCTCCTGTAGCCAATGTGATGCCATGTATAGGGAGGTCAACCTGGTGGTCCTTGTGCTACCGTTGATTGACTGCCAGTTAGTCTGGGTGTGTGACCGTGCCATCCTGTACTGACTAAGAATAGGGACAGTGTTAGGTTAGTGTTAGGGAGGTCAATCCCACACCCCCATCCCAACCCCAATCCTGAAACAATCGCAATCCCACAGCCAGTCTGGGTGGTGAAGCCAGCCATCCGCAAAGACTGGCTTAGAGTTAGGGACTAGAATAGGGACAGTGTTAGGGGCATGGCATCAAATTGACAGTAGTCACGCACACCTTTTTACTTCCCAATAATTACAATTCTTTATCTTTTTTAAAAATTCAAAATGGAAGAATATTAATGTTGACTAAGAATGCGTATAGATGCAGAGTGTGTCCCTTTGCAGGTTGTATAGTTCTTTATGTCTTGTATTGGTCATCTGAACTTGATGCGGTATAGACATAGGTGCAAATAGTCAAGTTTAGAGTCTTCTTGCAAATACAGGGGAGGAGAGGGGTGGCGCCGGAGGGGCAACCCATATGCCTGCAGCATTTGCTTGGTGCACAGGTTGCTCCATTGCCCTTTCTTTGCTCTAGGATCATCCTAGAGCAAAGTGAAGAGACCCGCTGGTGATTTTTTTAAAATTCTGACTTTAAATAGTGTTGCGCCTTGTCTACATCCACATCTTTTTCACACATGACCAAATATATTGAATATTGCAATTATTGTCTTTGAGTTATCTCTTGATATAACTGTCTTATGGGTAAGTTTTTGCAAAAAAGGTTATGGCATATTAGGTTTCCTTATTGTTTTTCCATTTATTGATTTAAAAAAGTATGGAGAGTGTGCTGGTATGCTCCTGTAGCCAATGTGATGCCATGTATAGGGAGGTCAATCTGGTGGTCCTTGTGCTACCGTTGATTGACTGCCAGTTAGTCTGGGTGTGTGACCGTGCCATCCTGTACTGACTAAGAATAGGGACAGTGTTAGGTTAGTGTTAGGGAGGTCAATCCCCACACCCCCATCCCAACCCCAATCCTGAAAACAATCCCAATCCCACAGCCAGTCTGGGTGGTGAAGCCAGCCATCCGCAAAGACTGTCTTAGAGTTAGGGACTAGAATAGGGACAGTGTTAGGGGCATGGCATCAAATTGACAGGAGTCACGCACACTTTCCACTTCCCAATAATTACAATTCTTTATCTTTTGAAAAAAATCAAAATGGAAGAATTTTAATGTTGACTAAGAATGCGTTTAGATGCAGAGTGTGTCCCTTTGCGGTTGTATAGTTCTTTATGGTCTTGTATTGGTCATCTGAACTTGATGCGGTATAGACATAGGTGCAAATAGTCAAGTTTAGAGTCTTCTTGCAAATACAGGGGAGGAGAGGGGTGGCGCCGGTGGGGGCAACCCATGTGCCTGCAGCATTTGCTTGGTGCACAGGTTGCTCCATTGCCCTTTGTTTGCTCTAGGATCATCCTAGAGCAAAGTGAAGAGACCCGCTGGTGATTTTTTTAAAATTCTGACTTTAAATAGTGTTGCGCCTTGTCTACATCCACATCTTTTTTCACACATGACCAAATATATTGAATATTGCGATTATTGTCTTTGAGTTATCTCTTGATATAACTGTCTTATGGGTACGTTTTTGCAAAAAAAGTTATGGCATATTAGGTTTCCTTATTGTTTGTCCCATTTATTGATTTAAAAAAGTATGAAGAGTGTGCTGGTATGCTCCTGTAGCCAATGTGATGCCATGTATAGGGAGGTCAATCTCGTGGTCCTTGTGCTACCGTTGATTGACTGCCAGTTAGTCTGGGTGTGTGACCGTGCCATCCTGTACTGACTAAGAATAGGGACAGTGTTAGGTTAGTGTTAGGGAGGTCAATCCCACATCCCCATCCCAACCCCAATCCTGAAAACAATCCCACAGCCAGTCTGGGTGGTGAAGCCAGCCATCCGCAAAGACTGGCTTAGAGTTAGGGACTAGAATAGGGACAGTGTTAGGGGCATGGCATCAAATTGACAGGAGTCACGCACACCTTTCGCTTCCCAATAATTACAATTCTTTATCTTTTGAAAAAAAATCAAAATGGAAGAATATTTATGTTGACTAAGAATGCGTTTAGATGCAGAGTGTGTTCCTTTGCGGTTGTATAGTTCTTTATGGTCTTGTATTGGTCATCTGAACTTGATGCGGTATAGACATAGGTGCAAATAGTCAAGTTTAGAGTCTTCTTACAAATACAGGGGAGGAGAGGGGTGGCGCCGGTGGGGGGCAACCCATGTGCCTGCAGCATTTGCTTGGTGCACAGGTTGCTCCATTGCCCTTTCTTTGCTCTAGGATCATCCTAGAGCAAAGTGAAGAGACCCGCTGGTGATTTTTTTAAAATTCTGACTTTAAATAGTGTTGCGCCTTGTCTACATCCACGTCTTTTTTCACACATGACCAAATATATTGAATATTGCAATTATTGTCTTTGAGTTATCTCTTGATATAACTGTCTTATGGGTAAGTTTTTGCAAAAAAGGTTATGGCATATTAGGTTTCCTTATTGTTTTTCCCATTTATTGATTTAAAAAAGTATGGAGAGTGTGCTGGTATGCTCCTGTAGCCAATGTGATGCCATGTATGGGGAGGTCAATCTGGTGGTCC
Source organism: Xenopus laevis (assembly GCF_017654675.1). NCBI lineage: Eukaryota > Metazoa > Chordata > Amphibia > Anura > Pipidae > Xenopus > Xenopus laevis. The sequence goes on from NC_054387.1 coordinate 19,819,869, forward strand.
TTGTGCTACCTTTGATTGAATGCCAGTTAGTCTGGGTGTGTGACCGTGCCATCCTGTACTGACTAAGAATAGGGACAGTGTTAGGTTAGTGTTAGGGAGGTCAATCCCACACCCCCATCCCAACCCCAATCCTGAAAACAATCCCAATCCCACAGCCAGTCTGGGTGGTGAAGCCAGCCATCCGCAAAGACTGGCTTAGAGTTAGGGACTAGAATAGGGACAGTGTTAGGGGCATGGCATCAAATTGACAGGAGTCACGCACACTTTTCACTTCCCAATAATTACAATTCTTTATATTTTGAAAAAAAATCAAAATGGAAGAATATTAATGTTGACTAAGAATGCGTTTAGATGCAGAGTGTGTCCCTTTGCGGTTGTATAGTTCTTTATGGTCTTGTATTGGTCATCTGAACTTGATGCGGTATAGACATAGGTGCAAATAGTCAAGTTTAGAGTCTTCTTGCAAATACAGGGGAGGAGAGGGGTGGCGCCGGTGGGGGCAACCCATGTGCCTGCAGCATTTGCTTGGTGCACAGGTTGCTCCATTGCCCTTTCTTTGCTCTAGGATCATCCTAGAGCAAAGTGAAGAGACCCGCTGGTGATTTTTTTAAAATTCTGACTTTAAATAGTGTTGCGCCTTGTCTACATCCACATCTTTTTTCACACATGACCAAATATATTGAATATTGCAATTATTGTCTTTGAGTTATCTCTTGATATAACTGTCTTATGGGTACGTTTTTGCAAAAAAAAGTTATGGCATATTAGGTTTCCTTATTGTTTGTCCCATTTATTGATTTAAAAAAGTATGAAGAGTGTGCTGGTATGCTCCTGTAGCCAATGTGATGCCATGTATAGGGAGGTCAATCTGGTGATCCTTGTGCTACCGTTGATTGACTGCCAGTTAGTCTGGGTGTGTGACCGTGCCATCCTGTACTGACTAAGAATAGGGACAGTGTTAGGTTAGTGTTAGGGAGGTCAATCCCACATCCCCATCCCAACCCCAATCCTGAAAACAATCCCACAGCCAGTCTGGGTGGTGAAGCCAGCCATCCGCAAAGACTGGCTTAGAGTTAGGGACTAGAATAGGGACAGTGTTAGGGGCATGGCATCAAATTGACAGGAGTCACGCACACCTTTCACTTCCCAATAATTACAATTCTTTGTCTTTTGAAAAAAATTCAAAATGGAAGAATATTTATGTTGACTAAGAATGCGTTTAGATGCAGAGTGTGTCCCTTTGCGGTTCTATAGTTCTTTATGGTCTTGTATTGGTCATCTGAACTTGATGCGGTATAGACATAGGTGCAAATAGTCAAGTTTAGAGTCTTCTTGCAAATACAGGGGAGGAGAGAGGTGGTGCCGGTGGGGGCAAGCCATGTGCCTGCAGCATTTGCTTGGTGCACAGGTTGCTCCATTGCCCTTTCTTTGCTCTAGGATCATCCTAGAGTAAAGTGAAGAGACCCGCTGGTGATTTTTTTAAAATTCTGACTTTAAATAGTGTTGCGCCTTGTTTACATCCACATCTTTTTTCACACATGACCAAATATATTGATAATTGCAATTATTGTCTTTGAGTTATCTCTTGATATAACTGTCTTATGGGTAAGTTTTTGCAAAAAAGGTTATGGCATATTAGGTTTCCTTATTGTTTTTCCATTTATTGATTTAAAAAAGTATGAAGAGTGTGCTGGTATGCTCCTGTAGCCAATGTGATGCCATGTATAGGGAGGTCAATCTGGTGGTCCTTGTGCTACCGTTGATTGACTGCCAGTTAGTCTGGGTGTGTGACCGTGCCATCCTGTACTGACTAAGAATAGGGACAGTGTTAGGTTAGTGTTAGGGAGGTCAATCCCACACCCCCATCCCAACCCCAATCCTGAAAACAATCCCAATCCCACAGCCAGTCTGGGTGGTAAAGCCAGCCATCCGCAAAGACTGGCTTAGAGTTAGGGACTAGAATAGGGACAGTGTTAGGGGCATGGCATCAAATTGACAGGAGTCACGCACACTTTCCACTTCCCAATAATTACAATTCTTTATCTTTTGAAAAAAATTCAAAAAGGAAGAATTTTAATGTTGACTAAGAATGCGTTTAGATGCAGAGTGTGTCCCTTTGCGGTTGTATAGTTCTTTATGGTCTTGTATTGGTCATCTGAACTTGATGCGGTATAGACATAGGTGCAAATAGTCAAGTTTAGAGTCTTCTTGCAAATACAGGGGAGGAGAGAGGTGGTGCCGGTGGGGGCAAGCCATGTGCCTGCAGCATTTGCTTGGTGCACAGGTTGCTCCATTGCCCTTTCTTTGCTCTAGGATCATCCTAGAGTAAAGTGAAGAGACCCGCTGGTGATTTTTTTAAAATTCTGACTTTAAATAGTGTTGCGCCTTGTTTACATCCACATCTTTTTTCACACATGACCAAATATATTGATAATTGCAATTATTGTCTTTGAGTTATCTCTTGATATAACTGTCTTATGGGTAAGTTTTTGCAAAAAAGGTTATGGCATATTAGGTTTCCTTATTGTTTTTCCATTTATTGATTTAAAAAAGTATGAAAAGTGTGCTGGTATGCTCCTGTAGCCAATGTGATGCCATGTATAGGGAGGTCAATCTGGTGGTCCTTGTGCTACCGTTGATTGACTGCCAGTTAGTCTGGGTGTGTGACCGTGCCATCCTGTACTGACTAAGAATAGGGACAGTGTTAGGTTAGTGTTAGGGAGGTCAATCCCACACCCCGATCCCAACCCCAATCCTGAAAACAATCCCAATCCCACAGCCAGTCTGGGTGGTGAAGCCAGCCATCCGCAAAGACTGGCTTAGAGTTAGGGACTAGAATAGGGACAGTGTTAGGGGCATGGCATCAAATTGACAGGAGTCACGCACACTTTCCACTTCCCAATAATTACAATTCTTTATCTTTTGAAAAAAATTCAAAATGGAAGAATTTTAATGTTGACTAAGAATGCGTTTAGATGCAGAGTGTGTCCCTTTGCGGTTGTATAGTTCTTTATGGTCTTGTATTGGTCATCTGAACTTGATGCGGTATAGACATAGGTGCAAATAGTCAAGTTTAGAGTCTTCTTGCAAATACAGGGGAGGAGAGGGGTGGCGCCGGTGGGGGCAACCCATGTGCCTGCAGCATTTGCTTGGTGCACAGGTTGCTCCATTGCCCTTTCTTTGCTCTAGGATCATCCTAGAGCAAAGTGAAGAGACCCGCTGGTGATTTTTTTAAAATTCTGACTTTAAATAGTGTTGCGCCTTGTCTACATCCACATCTTTTTTCACACATGACCAAATATATTGAATATTACAATTATTGTCTTTGAGTTACCTCTTGATATAACTGTCTTATGGGTACGTTTTTGCAAAAAAAGTTATGGCATATTAGGTTTCCTTATTGTTTTTCCCATTTATTGATTTAAAAAAGTATGGAGAGTGTGCTGGTATGCTCCTGTAGCCAATGTGATGCCATGTATAGGGAGGTCAATCTGGTGGTCATTGTGCTACCGTTGATTGACTGCCAGTTAGTCTGGGTGTGTGACCGTGCCATCCCGTACTGACTAAGAATAGGGACAGTGTTAGGTTAGTGTTAGGGAGGTCAATCCCACACCCCCATCCCAACCCCAATCCTGAAAACAATCCCAATCCCACAGCCAGTCTGGGTGGTGAAGCCAGCCATCCGCAAAGACTGGTTTAGAGTTAGGGACTAGAATAGGGACAGTGTTAGGGGCATGGCATCAAATTGACAGGAGTCACGCACACCTTTTACTTCCCAATAATTACAATTCTTTATCTTTTGAAAAAAATTCAAAATGGAAGAATATTTATGTTGACTAAGAATGCGTTTAGATGCAGAGTGTGTCCCTTTGCGGTTGTATAGTTCTTTATGGTCTTGTATTGGTCATCTGAACTTGATGCGGTATAGACATAGGTGCAAATATTCAAGTTTAGAGTCTTCTTGCAAATACAGGGGAGGAGAGGGATGGCGCAGGTGGGGGCAACCCATGTGCCTGCAGCATTTGCTTGGTGCACAGGTTGCTCCATTGCCCTTTCTTTGCTCTAGGATCATCCTAGAGCAAAGTGAAGAGACCCGCTGGTGATTTTTTTAAAATTCTGACTTTAAATAGTGTTGCGCCTTGTTTACATCCACATCTTTTTTCACACATGACCAAATATATTGAAAATTGCAATTATTGTCTTTGAGTTATCTCTTGATATAACTGTCTTATGGGTAAGTTTTTGCAAAAAAGGTTATGGCATATTAGGTTTCCTTATTGTTATTCCCATTTATTGATTTAAAAAAGTATGAAGAGTATGCTGGTATGCTCCTGTAGCCAATGTGATGCCATGTATAGGGAGGTCAATCTGGTGGTCCTTGTGCTACCGTTGATAGACTGCCAGTTAGTCTGGGTGTGTGACCGTGCCATCCTGTACTGACTAAGAATAGGGACAGTGTTAGGTTAGTGTTAGGGAGGTCAATCCCACACCCCCATCCCAACCCCAATCCTGAAAACAATCCCAATCCCACAGCCAGTCTGGGTGGTGAAGCCAGCCATCCGCAAAGACTGGCTTAGAGTTAGGGACTAGAATAGGGACAGTGTTAGGGGCATGGCATCAAATTGACAGGAGTCACGCACACCTTTCACTTCCCAATAATTACAATTCTTTATCTTTTGAAAAAAATTCAAAATGGAAGAATATTAATGTTGACTAAGAATGCGTTTAGATGCAGAGTGTGTTCCTTTGCGGTTGTAAAGTTCTTTATGGTCTTGTATTGGTCATCTGAACTTGATGCGGTATAGACATAGGTGGAAATAGTCAAGTTTAGAGTCTTCTTCCAAATACAGGGGAGGAGAGGGGTGGCGCCGGCGGGGTAACCCATGTGCCTGCAGCATTTGCTTGGTTCACAGGTTGCTCCATTGCCCTTTCTTTGCTCTATTATCATCCTAGAGCAAAGTGAAGAGACGCGCTGGTCATTTTTTTTTTACTTCTGACTTTAAATAGTGTTGCGCCTTGTCTAAATCCCCATCTTTTTTCACACATGACCAAATATATTGAATATTTCAATTATTGTCTTTGAGTTATCTCTTGATATAACTGTCTTATGGGTAAGTTTTTGCAAAAAATGTTATGGCATATTAGGTTTCCTTATTGTTTGTCCCATTTATTGATTTAAAAAAGTATGGAGAGTGTGCTGGTATGCTCCTGTAGCCAATGTGATGCCATGTATAGGGAGGTCAATCTGGTGGTCCTTGTGCTACCGTTGATTGACTGCCAGTTAGTCTGGGTGTGTGACCGTGCCATCCTGTACTGACTAAGAATAGGGACAGTGTTAGGTTAGTGTTAGGGAGGTCAATCCCACACCCCCATCCCAACCCCAATCCTGAAAACAATCCCAATCCCACAGCCAGTCTGGGTGGTGAAGCCAGCCATCCGCAAGGACCGTCTTAGAATTAGCGACTAGAATAGGGACAATTTTAGGGGCATGGCATCAAATTGACAGGAGTCACGTACACTTTTCACTTCCCAATAATTACAATTCTTTATCTTTTTAAAAAAATTCAAAACTGAAGAATATTTATGAGAGGGGTGGCGCCGCCGGGGTAACCCATGTGCCTGCAGGAGTTGCTTGGTGAACAGGTTTCTCCATTGCCCTTTCTTTGCTCTATTATCATCCTAGAGCAAAGTACAGAGACCCGCTGGTAATTTTTTTTACTTCTGACTTTAAATAGTGTTGCGCCCTGTCTACATCCACATCTTTTTTCACACATGACCAAATATATTGAATATTGCAATTATTGTCTTTGAGTTATCTCTTGATATAACTGTCTTATGGGTAAGTTTTTGCAAAAAAGGTTATGGCATATTAGGTTTCCTTATTGTTATTCCCATTTATTGATTTAAAAAAGTATGGAGAGTGTGCTGGTATGCTCCTGTAGCCAATGTGATGCCATGTATAGGGAGGTCAATCTGGTGGTCCTTGTGCTACCGTAGATTGACTTCCAGTTAGTCTGGTTGTGTGACCATGCCATCCTGTACTGATTTAGAATAGGGACAGTGTTAGGTTAGTGTTAGGGAGGTCAATCCCACACCCCCATCCCAACCCCAATCCTGAAAATAATCCCAATCCCACAGCCAGTCTGGGTGGTGAAGACAGCCATCCGCGAAGACTGTTTTAGAGTTAGGGACTAGAATAGGGACAGTGTTAGGGGCATGGCATCAAATTGACAGGAGTCACGCACACTTTTCACTTCCCAATAATTACAGTTCTTTATCTTTTGAAAAAACAATCAAAATGGAAGAATATTAATGTTGACTAAGAATGCGTTTAGATGCAGAGAGGGTCCCTTTGCGGTTGTATAGTTCTATATGTACTTGTATTGGTCATCTGAACTTGATGCGGTATAGACATAGGTGCAAATAGTCAAGTTTAGAGTCTTCTTGCAAATACAGGGGAGGAGAGGGGTGGCGCCGGCGGGGGCAACCCATGTGCCTGCAGCATTTGCTTGGTGCACAGGTTGCTCCATTGCCCTTTCTTTGCTCTAGGATCATCCTAGAGTAAAGTGAAGAGACCCGCTGGTGATTTTTTTAATATTCTGACTTTAAATAGTGTTGCGTCTTGTCTACATCCACATCTTTTTTCACACATGACCAAATATATTGAATATTGCAATTATTGTCTTTGAGTTATCTCTTGATATAACTGTCTTATGGGTAAGTTTTTGCAAAAAAGGTTATGGCATATTAGGTTTCCTTATTGTTATTCCCATTTATTGATTTAAAAAAGTATGAAGAGTGTGCTGGTATGCTCCTGTAGCCAATGTGATGCCATGTATAGGGAGGTCAATCTGGTGGTCCTTGTGCTACCGTTGATAGACTGCCAGTTAGTCTGGGTGTGTGACCGTGCCATCCTGTACTGACTAAGAATAGGGACAGTGTTAGGTTAGTGTTACGGAGGTCAATCCCACACCCCCATCCCAACCCCAATCCTGAAAACAATCCCAATCCCACAGCCAGTCTGGGTGGTGAAGCCAGTCATCCGCAAAGACTGGCTTAGAGTTAGGGACTAGAATAGGGACAGTGTTAGGGGCATGGCATCAAATTGACAGGAGTCACGCACACTTTCCACTTCCCAATAATTACAATTCTTTATCTTTTGAAAAAAATTCAAAATGGAAGAATTTTAATGTTGACTAAGAATGCGTTTAGATGCAGAGTGTGTCCCTTTGCGGTTGTATAGTTCTTTATGTTCTTGTATTGGTCATCTGAACTTGATGCGGTATAGACATAGGTGCAAATATTCAAGTTTAGAGTCTTCTTGCAAATACAGGGGAGGAGAGGGGTGGCGCCGGTGGGGGCAACCCATGTGCCTGCAGCATTTGCTTGGTGCACAGGTTGCTCCATTGCCCTTTCTTTGCTCTAGGATCATCCTAGAGCAAAGTGAAGAGACCCGCTGGTGATTTTTTTAAAATTCTGACTTTAAATAGTGTTGCGCCTTGTCTACATCCACATCTTTTTTCACACATGACCAAATATATTGAATATTGCAATTATTGTCTTTGAGTTATCGCTTGATATAACTGTCTTATGGGTACGTTTTTGCAAAAAAAGTTATGGCATATTAGGTTTCCTTATTGTTTGTCCCATTTATTGATTTAAAAAAGTATGGAGTGTGCTGGTATGCTCCTGTAGCCAATGTGATGCCATGTATAGGGAGGTCAATCTGGTGGTCCTTGTGCTACCGTTGATTGACTGCCAGTTAGTCTGGGTGTGTGACCGTGCCATCCTGTACTGACTAAGAATAGGGACAGTGTTAGGTTAGTGTTAGGGAGGTCAATCCCACACCCCCATCCCAACCCCAATCCTGAAAACAATCCCAATCCCACAGCCAGTCTGGGTGGTGAAGCCAGCCATCCGCAAAGACTGTCTTAGAGTTAGGGACTAGAATAGGGACAGTGTTAGGGGCATGGCATCAAATTGACAGGAGTCACGCACACCTTTCACTTCCCAATAATTACAATTCTTTATCTTTTGAAAAAAATTCAAAATGGAAGAATATTAATGTTGACTAAGAATGCGTTTAGATGCAGAGTGTGTCCCTTTGCGGTTGTATAGTTCTTTATGGTCTTGTATTGGTCATCTGAACTTGATGCGGTATAGACATAGGTGCAAATAGTCAAGTTTAGAGTCTTCTTGCAAATACAGGGGAGGAGAGAGGTGGTGCCGGTGGGGGCAAGCCATGTGCCTGCAGCATTTGCTTGGTGCACAGGTTGCTCCATTGCCCTTTCTTTGCTCTAGGATCATCCTAGAGTAAAGTGAAGAGACCCGCTGGTGATTTTTTTAAAATTCTGACTTTAAATAGTGTTGCGCCTTGTTTACATCCACATCTTTTTTCACACATGACCAAATATATTGATAATTGCAATTATTGTCTTTGAGTTATGTCTTGATATAACTGTCTTATGGGTAAGTTTTTGCAAAAAAGGTTATGGCATATTAGGTTTCCTTATTGTTTTTCCATTTATTGATTTAAAAAAGTATGAAGAGTGTGCTGGTATGCTCCTGTAGCCAATGTGATGCCATGTATAGGGAGGTCAATCTGGTGGTCCTTGTGCTACCGTTGATTGACTGCCAGTTACTCTGGGTGTGTGACCGTGCCATCCTGTACTGACTAAGAATAGGGACAGTGTTAGGTTAGTGTTACGGAGGTCAATCCCACACCCCCATCCCAACCCCAATCCTGAAAACAATCCCAATCCCACAGCCAGTCTGTGTGGTGAAGCTAGCCATCCGCAAAGACTGGCTTAGAGTTAGGGACTAGAATAGGGACAGTGTTAGGGGCATGGCATCAAATTGACAGGAGTCACGCACACTTTCCACTTCCCAATAATTACAATTCTTTATCTTTTGAAAAAAATTCAAAATGGAAGAATTTTAATGTTGACTAAGAATGCGTTTAGATGCAGAGTGTGTCCCTTTGCGGTTGTATAGTTCTTTATGGTCTTGTATTGGTCATCTGAACTTGATGCGGTATAGACATAGGTGCAAATAGTCAAGTTTAGAGTCTTCTTGCAAATACAGGGGAGGAGAGAGGTGGTGCCGGTGGGGGCAAGCCATGTGCCTGCAGCATTTGCTTGGTGCACAGGTTGCTCCATTGCCCTTTCTTTGCTCTAGGATCATCCTAGAGTAAAGTGAAGAGACCCGCTGGTGATTTTTTTAAAATTCTGACTTTAAATAGTGTTGCGCCTTGTTTACATCCACATCTTTTTTCACACATGACCAAATATATTGAATATTGCAATTATTGTCTTTGAGTTATCTCTTGATATAACTGTCTTATGGGTACGTTTTTGCAAAAAAAGTTATGGCATATTAGGTTTCCTTATTGTTTGTCCCATTTATTGATTTAAAAAAGTATGGAGTGTGCTGGTATGCTCCTGTAGCCAATGTGATGCCATGTATAGGGAGGTCAATCTGGTGGTCCTTGTGCTACCGTTGATTGACTGCCAGTTAGTCTGGGTGTGTGACCGTGCCATCCTGTACTGACTAAGAATAGGGACAGTGTTAGGTTAGTGTTAGGGAGGTCAATCCCACACCCCCATCCCAACCCCAATCCTGAAAACAATCCCAATCCCACAGCCAGTCTGGGTGGTGAAGCCAGCCATCCGCAAAGACTGTCTTAGAGTTAGGGACTAGAATAGGGACAGTGTTAGGGGCATGGCATCAAATTGACAGGAGTCACGCACACCTTTCACTTCCCAATAATTACAATTCTTTATCTTTTGAAAAAAATTCAAAATGGAAGAATATTAATGTTGACTAAGAATGCGTTTAGATGCAGAGTGTGTCCCTTTGCGGTTGTATAGTTCTTTATGGTCTTGTATTGGTCATCTGAACTTGATGCGGTATAGACATAGGTGCAAATAGTCAAGTTTAGAGTCTTCTTGCAAATACAGGGGAGGAGAGAGGTGGTGCCGGTGGGGGCAAGCCATGTGCCTGCAGCATTTGCTTGGTGCACAGGTTGCTCCATTGCCCTTTCTTTGCTCTAGGATCATCCTAGAGTAAAGTGAAGAGACCCGCTGGTGATTTTTTTAAAATTCTGACTTTAAATAGTGTTGCGCCTTGTTTACATCCACATCTTTTTTCACACATGACCAAATATATTGATAATTGCAATTATTGTCTTTGAGTTATGTCTTGATATAACTGTCTTATGGGTAAGTTTTTGCAAAAAAGGTTATGGCATATTAGGTTTCCTTATTGTTTTTCCATTTATTGATTTAAAAAAGTATGAAGAGTGTGCTGGTATGCTCCTATAGCCAATGTGATGCCATGTATAGGGAGGTCAATCTGGTGGTCCTTGTGCTACCGTTGATTGACTGCCAGTTACTCTGGGTGTGTGACCGTGCCATCCTGTACTGACTAAGAATAGGGACAGTGTTAGGTTAGTGTTAGGGAGGTCAATCCCACACCCCCATCCCAACCCCAATCCTGAAAACAATCCCAATCCCACAGCCAGTCTGGGTGGTGAAGCCAGCCATCCGCAAAGACTGGCTTAGAGTTAGGGACTAGAATAGGGACAGTGTTAGGGGCATGGCATCAAATTGACAGGAGTCACGCACACTTTCCACTTCCCAATAATTACAATTCTTTATCTTTTGAAAAAAATTCAAAATGGAAGAATTTTAATGTTGACTAAGAATGCGTTTAGATGCAGAGTGTGTCCCTTTGCGGTTGTATAGTTCTTTATGGTCTTGTATTGGTCATCTGAACTTGATGCGGTATAGACATAGGTGCAAATAGTCAAGTTTAGAGTCTTCTTGCAAATACAGGGGAGGAGAGAGGTGGTGCCGGTGGGGGCAAGCCATGTGCCTGCAGCATTTGCTTGGTGCACAGGTTGCTCCATTGCCCTTTCTTTGCTCTAGGATCATCCTAGAGTAAAGTGAAGAGACCCGCTGGTGATTTTTTTTAAAATTCTGACTTTAAATAGTGTTGCGCCTTGTTTACATCCACATCTTTTTTCACACATGACCAAATATATTGATAATTGCAATTATTGTCTTTGAGTTATCTCTTGATATAACTGTCTTATGGGTACGTTTTTGCAAAAAAGGTTATGGCATATTAGGTTTCCTTATTGTTTTTCCATTTATTGATTTAAAAAAGTATGAAGAGTGTGCTGGTATGCTCCTGTAGCCAATGTGATGCCATGTATAGGGAGGTCAATCTGGTGGTCCTTGTGCTACCGTTGATTGACTGCCAGTTAGTCTGGGTGTGTGACCGTGCCATCCTGTACTGACTAAGAATAGGGACAGTGTTAGGTTAGTGTTAGGGAGGTCAATCCCACACCCCCATCCCAACCCCAATCCTGAAAACAATCCCAATCCCACAGCCAGTCTGGGTGGTGAAGCCAGCCATCCGCAAAGACTGTCTTAGAGTTAGGGACTAGAATAGGGACAGTGTTAGGGGCATGGCATCAAATTGACAGGAGTCACGCACACTTTCCACTTCCCAATAATTACAATTCTTTATCTTTTAAAAAAAATCAAAATGGAAGAATTTTAATGTTGACTAAGAATGCGTTTAGATGCAGAGTGTGTCCCTTTGCGGTTGTATAGTTCTTTATGGTCTTGTATTGGTCATCTGAACTTGATGCGGTATAGACATAGGTGCAAATAGTCAAGTTTAGAGTCTTCTTGCAAATACAGGGGAGGAGAGGGGTGGCGCCGGTGGGGGCAACCCATGTGCCTGCAGCATTTGCTTGGTGCACAGGTTGCTCCATTGCCCTTTGTTTGCTCTAGGATCATCCTAGAGCAAAGTGAAGAGACCCGCTGGTGATTTTTTTAAAATTCTGACTTTAAATAGTGTTGCGCCTTGTCTACATCCACATCTTTTTTCACACATGACCAAATATATTGAATATTGCGATTATTGTCTTTGAGTTATCTCTTGATATAACTGTCTTATGGGTACGTTTTTGCAAAAAAAGTTATGGCATATTAGGTTTCCTTATTGTTTGTCCCATTTATTGATTTAAAAAAGTATGAAGAGTGTGCTGGTATGCTCCTGTAGCCAATGTGATGCCATGTATAGGGAGGTCAATCTCGTGGTCCTTGTGCTACCGTTGATTGACTGCCAGTTAGTCTGGGTGTGTGACCGTGCCATCCTGTACTGACTAAGAATAGGGACAGTGTTAGGTTAGTGTTAGGGAGGTCAATCCCACATCCCCATCCCAACCCCAATCCTGAAAACAATCCCACAGCCAGTCTGGGTGGTGAAGCCAGCCATCCGCAAAGACTGGCTTAGAGTTAGGGACTAGAATAGGGACAGTGTTAGGGGCATGGCATCAAATTGACAGGAGTCACGCACACCTTTCGCTTCCCAATAATTACAATTCTTTATCTTTTGAAAAAAAATCAAAATGGAAGAATATTTATGTTGACTAAGAATGCGTTTAGATGCAGAGTGTGTTCCTTTGCGGTTGTATAGTTCTTTATGGTCTTGTATTGGTCATCTGAACTTGATGCGGTATAGACATAGGTGCAAATAGTCAAGTTTAGAGTCTTCTTACAAATACAGGGGAGGAGAGGGGTGGCGCCGGTGGGGGCAACCCATGTGCCTGCAGCATTTGCTTGGTGCACAGGTTGCTCCATTGCCCTTTCTTTGCTCTAGGATCATCCTAGAGCAAAGTGAAGAGACCCGCTGGTGATTTTTTTAAAATTCTGACTTTAAATAGTGTTGCGCCTTGTCTACATCCACGTCTTTTTTCACACATGACCAAATATATTGAATATTGCAATTATTGTCTTTGAGTTATCTCTTGATATAACTGTCTTATGGGTAAGTTTTTGCAAAAAAGGTTATGGCATATTAGGTTTCCTTATTGTTTTTCCCATTTATTGATTTAAAAAAGTATGGAGAGTGTGCTGGTATGCTCCTGTAGCCAATGTGATGCCATGTATGGGGAGGTCAATCTGGTGGTCCTTGTGCTACCTTTGATTGAATGCCAGTTAGTCTGGGTGTGTGACCGTGCCATCCTGTACTGACTAAGAATAGGGACAGTGTTAGGTTAGTGTTAGGGAGGTCAATCCCACACCCCCATCCCAACCCCAATCCTGAAAACAATCCCAATCCCACAGCCAGTCTGGGTGGTGAAGCCAGCCATCCGCAAAGACTGGCTTAGAGTTAGGGACTAGAATAGGGACAGTGTTAGGGGCATGGCATCAAATTGACAGGAGTCACGCACACTTTTCACTTCCCAATAATTACAATTCTTTATATTTTGAAAAAAAATCAAAATGGAAGAATATTAATGTTGACTAAGAATGCGTTTAGATGCAGAGTGTGTCCCTTTGCGGTTGTATAGTTCTTTATGGTCTTGTATTGGTCATCTGAACTTGATGCGGTATAGACATAGGTGCAAATAGTCAAGTTTAGAGTCTTCTTGCAAATACAGGGGAGGAGAGGGGTGGCGCCGGTGGGGGCAACCCATGTGCCTGCAGCATTTGCTTGGTGCACAGGTTGCTCCATTGCCCTTTCTTTGCTCTAGGATCATCCTAGAGCAAAGTGAAGAGACCCGCTGGTGATTTTTTTAAAATTCTGACTTTAAATAGTGTTGCGCCTTGTCTACATCCACATCTTTTTTCACACATGACCAAATATATTGAATATTGCGATTATTGTCTTTGAGTTATCTCTTGATATAACTGTCTTATGGGTACGTTTTTGCAAAAAAAGTTATGGCATATTAGGTTTCCTTATTGTTTGTCCCATTTATTGATTTAAAAAAGTATGAAGAGTGTGCTGGTATGCTCCTGTAGCCAATGTGATGCCATGTATAGGGAGGTCAATCTGGTGATCCTTGTGCTACCGTTGATTGACTGCCAGTTAGTCTGGGTGTGTGACCGTGCCATCCTGTACTGACTAAGAATAGGGACAGTGTTAGGTTAGTGTTAGGGAGGTCAATCCCACATCCCCATCCCAACCCCAATCCTGAAAACAATCCCACAGCCAGTCTGGGTGGTGAAGCCAGCCATCCGCAAAGACTGGCTTAGAGTTAGGGACTAGAATAGGGACAGTGTTAGGGGCATGGCATCAAATTGACAGGAGTCACGCACACCTTTCACTTCCCAATAATTACAATTCTTTGTCTTTTGAAAAAAATTCAAAATGGAAGAATATTTATGTTGACTAAGAATGCGTTTAGATGCAGAGTGTGTCCCTTTGCGGTTCTATAGTTCTTTATGGTCTTGTATTGGTCATCTGAACTTGATGCGGTATAGACATAGGTGCAAATAGTCAAGTTTAGAGTCTTCTTGCAAATACAGGGGAGGAGAGAGGTGGTGCCGGTGGGGGCAAGCCATGTGCCTGCAGCATTTGCTTGGTGCACAGGTTGCTCCATTGCCCTTTCTTTGCTCTAGGATCATCCTAGAGTAAAGTGAAGAGACCCGCTGGTGATTTTTTTAAAATTCTGACTTTAAATAGTGTTGCGCCTTGTTTACATCCACATCTTTTTTCACACATGACCAAATATATTGATAATTGCAATTATTGTCTTTGAGTTATCTCTTGATATAACTGTCTTATGGGTAAGTTTTTGCAAAAAAGGTTATGGCATATTAGGTTTCCTTATTGTTTTTCCATTTATTGATTTAAAAAAGTATGAAGAGTGTGCTGGTATGCTCCTGTAGCCAATGTGATGCCATGTATAGGGAGGTCAATCTGGTGGTCCTTGTGCTACCGTTGATTGACTGCCAGTTAGTCTGGGTGTGTGACCGTGCCATCCTGTACTGACTAAGAATAGGGACAGTGTTAGGTTAGTGTTAGGGAGGTCAATCCCACACCCCCATCCCAACCCCAATCCTGAAAACAATCCCAATCCCACAGCCAGTCTGGGTGGTGAAGCCAGCCATCCGCAAAGACTGGCTTAGAGTTAGGGACTAGAATAGGGACAGTGTTAGGGGCATGGCATCAAATTGACAGGAGTCACGCACACTTTCCACTTCCCAATAATTACAATTCTTTATCTTTTGAAAAAAATTCAAAAAGGAAGAATTTTAATGTTGACTAAGAATGCGTTTAGATGCAGAGTGTGTCCCTTTGCGGTTGTATAGTTCTTTATGGTCTTGTATTGGTCATCTGAACTTGATGCGGTATAGACATAGGTGCAAATAGTCAAGTTTAGAGTCTTCTTGCAAATACAGGGGAGGAGAGAGGTGGTGCCGGTGGGGGCAAGCCATGTGCCTGCAGCATTTGCTTGGTGCACAGGTTGCTCCATTGCCCTTTCTTTGCTCTAGGATCATCCTAGAGTAAAGTGAAGAGACCCGCTGGTGATTTTTTTAAAATTCTGACTTTAAATAGTGTTGCGCCTTGTTTACATCCACATCTTTTTTCACACATGACCAAATATATTGATAATTGCAATTATTGTCTTTGAGTTATCTCTTGATATAACTGTCTTATGGGTAAGTTTTTGCAAAAAAGGTTATGGCATATTAGGTTTCCTTATTGTTTTTCCATTTATTGATTTAAAAAAGTATGAAAGTGTGCTGGTATGCTCCTGTAGCCAATGTGATGCCATGTATAGGGAGGTCAATCTGGTGGTCCTTGTGCTACCGTTGATTGACTGCCAGTTAGTCTGGGTGTGTGACCGTGCCATCCTGTACTGACTAAGAATAGGGACAGTGTTAGGTTAGTGTTAGGGAGGTCAATCCCACACCCCCATCCCAACCCCAATCCTGAAAACAATCCCAATCCCACAGCCAGTCTGGGTGGTGAAGCCAGCCATCCGCAAAGACTGGCTTAGAGTTAGGGACTAGAATAGGGACAGTGTTAGGGGCATGGCATCAAATTGACAGGAGTCACGCACACTTTCCACTTCCCAATAATTACAATTCTTTATCTTTTGAAAAAAATTCAAAATGGAAGAATTTTAATGTTGACTAAGAATGCGTTTAGATGCAGAGTGTGTCCCTTTGCGGTTGTATAGTTCTTTATGGTCTTGTATTGGTCATCTGAACTTGATGCGGTATAGACATAGGTGCAAATAGTCAAGTTTAGAGTCTTCTTGCAAATACAGGGGAGGAGAGGGGTGGCGCCGGTGGGGGCAACCCATGTGCCTGCAGCATTTGCTTGGTGCACAGGTTGCTCCATTGCCCTTTCTTTGCTCTAGGATCATCCTAGAGCAAAGTGAAGAGACCCGCTGGTGATTTTTTTAAAATTCTGACTTTAAATAGTGTTGCGCCTTGTCTACATCCACATCTTTTTTCACACATGACCAAATATATTGAATATTACAATTATTGTCTTTGAGTTACCTCTTGATATAACTGTCTTATGGGTACGTTTTTGCAAAAAAAGTTATGGCATATTAGGTTTCCTTATTGTTTTTCCCATTTATTGATTTAAAAAAGTATGGAGAGTGTGCTGGTATGCTCCTGTAGCCAATGTGATGCCATGTATAGGGAGGTCAATCTGGTGGTCATTGTGCTACCGTTGATTGACTGCCAGTTAGTCTGGGTGTGTGACCGTGCCATCCCGTACTGACTAAGAATAGGGACAGTGTTAGGTTAGTGTTAGGGAGGTCAATCCCACACCCCCATCCCAACCCCAATCCTGAAAACAATCCCAATCCCACAGCCAGTCTGGGTGGTGAAGCCAGCCATCCGCAAAGACTGGCTTAGAGTTAGGGACTAGAATAGGGACAGTGTTAGGGGCATGGCATCAAATTGACAGGAGTCACGCACACCTTTCACTTCCCAATAATTACAATTCTTTATCTTTTGAAAAAAATTCAAAATGGAAGAATATTTATGTTGACTAAGAATGCGTTTAGATGCAGAGTGTGTCCCTTTGCGGTTGTATAGTTCTTTATGGTCTTGTATTGGTCATCTGAACTTGATGCGGTATAGACATAGGTGCAAATAGTCAAGTTTAGAGTCTTCTTGCAAATACAGGGGAGGAGAGGGGTGGCGCCGGTGGGGGCAACCCATGTGCCTGCAGCATTTGCTTGGTGCACAGGTTGCTCCATTGCCCTTTCTTTGCTCTAGGATCATCCTAGAGCAAAGTGAAGAGACCCGCTGGTGATTTTTTTAAAATTCTGACTTTAAATAGTGTTGCGCCTTGTCTACATCCACATCTTTTTTCACACATGACCAAATATATTGAATATTGCAATTATTGTCTTTGAGTTATCTCTTGATATAACTGTCTTATGGGTAAGTTTTTGCAAAAAAGGTTATGGCATATTAGGTTTCCTTATTGTTTTTCCCATTTATTGATTTAAAAAAGTATGAAGAGTGTGCTGGTATGCTCCTGTAGCCAATGTGATGCCATGTATAGGGAGGTCAATCTGGTGGTCCTTGTGCTACCGTTGATTGACTGCCAGTTAGTCTGGGTGTGTGACCGTGCCATCCTGTACTGACTAAGAATAGGGACAGTGTTAGGTTAGTGTTAGGGAGGTCAATCCCACACCCCCATCCCAACCCCAATCCTGAAAACAATCCCAATCCCACAGCCAGTCTGGGTGGTGAAGCCAGCCATCCGCAAAGACTGGCTTAGAGTTAGGGACTAGAATAGGGACAGTGTTAGGGGCATGGCATCAAATTGACAGGAGTCACGCACACTTTCACTTCCCAATAATTACAATTCTTTATCTTTTGAAAAAAATTCAAAATGGAAGAATATTTAATGTTGACTAAGAATGCGTTTAGATGCAGAGTGTGTCCCTTTGCGGTTGTATAGTTCTTTATGGTCTTGTATTGGTCATCTGAACTTGATGCGGTATAGACATAGGTGCAAATAGTCAAGTTTAGAGTCTTCTTGCAAATACAGGGGAGGAGAGGGGTGGCGCCGGTGGGGGCAACCCATGTGCCTGCAGCATTTGCTTGGTGCACAGGTTGCTCCATTGCCCTTTCTTTGCTCTAGGATCATCCTAGAGCAAAGTGAAGAGACCCGCTGGTGATTTTTTTAAAATTCTGACTTTAAATAGTGTTGCGCCTTGTCTACATCCACATCTTTTTTCACACATGACCAAATATATTGAATATTGCAATTATTGTCTTTGAGTTATCTCTTGATATAACTGTCTTATGGGTACGTTTTTGCAAAAAAAGGTTATGGCATATTAGGTTTCCTTATTGTTTTTCCCATTTATTGATTTAAAAAAGTATGAAGAGTGTGCTGGTATGCTCCTGTAGCCAATGTGATGCCATGTATAGGGAGGTCAATCTGGTGGTCCTTGTGCTACCGTTGATTGACTGCCAGTTAGTCTGGGTGTGTGACCGTGCCATCCTGTACTGACTAAGAATAGGGACAGTGTTAGGTTAGTGTTAGGGAGGTCAATCCCACACCCCCATCCCAACCCCAATCCTGAAAACAATCCCAATCCCACAGCCAGTCTGGGTGGTGAAGCCAGCCATCCGCAAAGACTGGCTTAGAGTTAGGGACTAGAATAGGGACAGTGTTAGGGGCATGGCATCAAATTGACAGGAGTCACGCACACCTTTCACTTCCCAATAATTACAATTCTTTATCTTTTGAAAAAAATTCAAAATGGAAGAATATTTAATGTTGACTAAGAATGCGTTTAGATGCAGAGTGTGTCCCTTTGCGGTTGTATAGTTCTTTATGGTCTTGTATTGGTCATCTGAACTTGATGCGGTATAGACATAGGTGCAAATAGTCAAGTTTAGAGTCTTCTTGCAAATACAGGGGAGGAGAGGGGTGGCGCCGGTGGGGGCAACCCATGTGCCTGCAGCATTTGCTTGGTGCACAGGTTGCTCCATTGCCCTTTCTTTGCTCTAGGATCATCCTAGAGCAAAGTGAAGAGACCCGCTGGTGATTTTTTTAAAATTCTGACTTTAAATAGTGTTGCGCCTTGTCTACATCCACATCTTTTTTCACACATGACCAAATATATTGAATATTGCAATTATTGTCTTTGAGTTATCTCTTGATATAACTGTCTTATGGGTACGTTTTTGCAAAAAAAGTTATGGCATATTAGGTTTCCTTATTGTTTGTCCCATTTATTGATTTAAAAAAGTATGAGAGTGTGCTGGTATGCTCCTGTAGCCAATGTGATGCCATGTATAGGGAGGTCAATCTGGTGGTCCTTGTGCTACCGTTGATTGACTGCCAGTTAGTCTGGGTGTGTGACCGTGCCATCCTGTACTGACTAAGAATAGGGACAGTGTTAGGTTAGTGTTAGGGAGGTCAATCCCACACCCCCATCCCAACCCCAATCCTGAAAACAATCCCAATCCCACAGCCAGTCTGGGTGGTGAAGCCAGCCATCCGCAAAGACTGGCTTAGAGTTAGGGACTAGAATAGGGACAGTGTTAGGGGCATGGCATCAAATTGACAGGAGTCACGCACACCTTTCGCTTCCCAATAATTACAATTCTTTATCTTTTGAAAAAAAATCAAAATGGAAGAATATTTATGTTGACTAAGAATGCGTTTAGATGCAGAGTGTGTTCCTTTGCGGTTGTATAGTTCTTTATGGTCTTGTATTGGTCATCTGAACTTGATGCGGTATAGACATAGGTGCAAATAGTCAAGTTTAGAGTCTTCTTGCAAATACAGGGGAGGAGAGGGGTGGCGCCGGTGGGGGCAACCCATGTGCCTGCAGCATTTGCTTGGTGCACAGGTTGCTCCATTGCCCTTTCTTTGCTCTAGGATCATCCTAGAGCAAAGTGAAGAGACCCGCTGGTGATTTTTTTAAAATTCTGACTTTAAATAGTGTTGCGCCTTGTCTACATCCACATTTTTTTCACACATGACCAAATATATTGAATATTGCGATTATTGTCTTTGAGTTATCTCTTGATATAACTGTCTTATGGGTACGTTTTTGCAAAAAAAGTTATGGCATATTAGGTTTCCTTATTGTTTGTCCCATTTATTGATTTAAAAAAGTATGAAGAGTGTGCTGGTATGCTCCTGTAGCCAATGTGATGCCATGTATAGGGAGGTCAATCTGGTGGTCCTTGTGCTACCGTTGATTGACTGCCAGTTAGTCTGGGTGTGTGACCGTGCCATCCTGTACTGACTAAGAATAGGGACAGTGTTAGGTTAGTGTTAGGGAGGTCAATCCCACATCCCCATCCCAACCCCAATCCTGAAAACAATCCCACAGCCAGTCTGGGTGGTGAAGCCAGCCATCCGCAAAGACTGGCTTAGAGTTAGGGACTAGAATAGGGACAGTGTTAGGGGCATGGCATCAAATTGACAGGAGTCACGCACACCTTTCACTTCCCAATAATTACAATTCTTTGTCTTTTGAAAAAAATTCAAAATGGAAGAATATTTATGTTGACTAAGAATGCGTTTAGATGCAGAGTGTGTCCCTTTGCGGTTGTATAGTTCTTTATGGTCTTGTATTGGTCATCTGAACTTGATGCGGTATAGACATAGGTGCAAATAGTCAAGTTTAGAGTCTTCTTGCAAATACAGGGGAGGAGAGGGGTGGCGCCGGTGGGGGCAAGCCATGTGCCTGCAGCATTTGCTTGGTGCACAGGTTGCTCCATTGCCCTTTCTTTGCTCTAGGATCATCCTAGAGCAAAGTGAAGAGACCCGCTGGTGATTTTTTTAAAATTCTGACTTTAAATAGTGTTGCGCCTTGTCTACATCCACATCTTTTTTCACACATGACCAAATATATTGATAATTGCAATTATTGTCTTTGAGTTATCTCTTGATATAACTGTCTTATGGGTAAGTTTTTGCAAAAAAGGTTATGGCATATTAGGTTTCCTTATTGTTTTTCCATTTATTGATTTAAAAAAGTATGAAGAGTGTGCTGGTATGCTCCTGTAGCCAATGTGATGCCATGTATAGGGAGGTCAATCTGGTGGTCCTTGTGCTACCGTTGATTGACTGCCAGTTAGTCTGGGTGTGTGACCGTGCCATCCTGTACTGACTAAGAATAGGGACAGTGTTAGGTTAGTGTTAGGGAGGTCAATCCCACACCCCCATCCCAACCCCAATCCTGAAAACAATCCCAATCCCACAGCCAGTCTGGGTGGTGAAGCCAGCCATCCGCAAAGACTGTCTTAGAGTTAGGGACTAGAATAGGGACAGTGTTAGGGGCATGGCATCAAATTGACAGGAGTCACGCACACTTTCCACTTCCCAATAATTACAATTCTTTATCTTTTGAAAAAAATTCAAAATGGAAGAATTTTAATGTTGACTAAGAATGCGTTTAGATGCAGAGTGTGTCCCTTTGCGGTTGTATAGTTCTTTATGGTCTTGTATTGGTCATCTGAACTTGATGCGGTATAGACATAGGTGCAAATAGTCAAGTTTAGAGTCTTCTTGCAAATACAGGGGAGGAGAGGGGTGGCGCCGGTGGGGGCAACCCATGTGCCTGCAGCATTTGCTTGGTGCACAGGTTGCTCCATTGCCCTTTCTTTGCTCTAGGATCATCCTAGAGCAAAGTGAAGAGACCCGCTGGTGATTTTTTTAAAATTCTGACTTTAAATAGTGTTGCGCCTTGTCTACATCCACATCTTTTTTCACACATGACCAAATATATTGAATATTGCAATTATTGTCTTTGAGTTATCTCTTGATATAACTGTCTTATGGGTACGTTTTTGCAAAAAAAGTTATGGCATATTAGGTTTCCTTATTGTTTTTCCCATTTATTGATTTAAAAAAGTATGGAGAGTGTGCTGGTATGCTCCTGTAGCCAATGTGATGCCATGTATAGGGAGGTCAATCTGGTGGTCCTTGTGCTACCGTTGATTGACTGCCAGTTAGTCTGGGTGTGTGACCGTGCCATCCTGTACTGACTAAGAATAGGGACAGTGTTAGGTTAGTGTTAGGGAGGTCAATCCCACACCCCCATCCCAACCCCAATCCTGAAAACAATCCCAATCCCACAGCCAGTCTGGGTGGTGAAGCCAGCCATCCGCAAAGACTGGCTTAGAGTTAGGGACTAGAATAGGGACAGTGTTAGGGGCATGGCATCAAATTGACAGGAGTCACGCACACCTTTCACTTCCCAATAATTACAATTCTTTATCTTTTGAAAAAAATTCAAAATGGAAGAATATTTATGTTGACTAAGAATGCGTTTAGATGCAGAGTGTGTCCCTTTGCGGTTGTATAGTTCTTTATGGTCTTGTATTGGTCATCTGAACTTGATGCGGTATAGACATAGGTGCAAATAGTCAAGTTTAGAGTCTTCTTGCAAATACAGGGGAGGAGAGGGGTGGCGCCGGTGGGGGCAACCCATGTGCCTGCAGCATTTGCTTGGTGCACAGGTTGCTCCATTGCCCTTTCTTTGCTCTAGGATCATCCTAGAGCAAAGTGAAGAGACCCGCTGGTGATTTTTTTAAAATTCTGACTTTAAATAGTGTTGCGCCTTGTCTACATCCACATCTTTTTTCACACATGACCAAATATATTGAATATTGCAATTATTGTCTTTGAGTTATCTCTTGATATAACTGTCTTATGGGTACGTTTTTGCAAAAAAAGTTATGGCATATTAGGTTTCCTTATTGTTTTTCCCATTTATTGATTTAAAAAAGTATGAGAGTGTGCTGGTATGCTCCTGTAGCCAATGTGATGCCATGTATAGGGAGGTCAATCTGGTGGTCCTTGTGCTACCGTTGATTGACTGCCAGTTAGTCTGGGTGTGTGACCGTGCCATCCTGTACTGACTAAGAATAGGGACAGTGTTAGGTTAGTGTTAGGGAGGTCAATCCCACACCCCCATCCCAACCCCAATCCTGAAAACAATCCCAATCCCACAGCCAGTCTGGGTGGTGAAGCCAGCCATCCGCAAAGACTGGCTTAGAGTTAGGGACTAGAATAGGGACAGTGTTAGGGGCATGGCATCAAATTGACAGGAGTCACGCACACCTTTCACTTCCCAATAATTACAATTCTTTATCTTTTGAAAAAAATTCAAAATGGAAGAATATTTAATGTTGACTAAGAATGCGTTTAGATGCAGAGTGTGTCCCTTTGCGGTTGTATAGTTCTTTATGGTCTTGTATTGGTCATCTGAACTTGATGCGGTATAGACATAGGTGCAAATAGTCAAGTTTAGAGTCTTCTTGCAAATACAGGGGAGGAGAGGGGTGGTGCCGGTGGGGGCAACCCATGTGCCTGCAGCATTTGCTTGGTGCACAGGTTGCTCCATTGCCCTTTCTTTGCTCTAGGATCATCCTAGAGCAAAGTGAAGAGACCCGCTGGTGATTTTTTTAAAATTCTGACTTTAAATAGTGTTGCGCCTTGTCTACATCCACATCTTTTTTCACACATGACCAAATATATTGAATATTGCAATTATTGTCTTTGAGTTATCTCTTGATATAACTGTCTTATGGGTAAGTTTTTGCAAAAAAAGTTATGGCATATTAGGTTTCCTTATTGTTTTTCCCATTTATTGATTTAAAAAAGTATGAAGAGTGTGCTGGTATGCTCCTGTAGCCAATGTGATGCCATGTATAGGGAGGTCAATCTGGTGGTCCTTGTGCTACCGTTGATTGACTGCCAGTTAGTCTGGGTGTGTGACCGTGCCATCCTGTACTGACTAAGAATAGGGACAGTGTTAGGTTAGTGTTAGGGAGGTCAATCCCACACCCCCATCCCAACCCCAATCCTGAAAACAATCCCAATCCCACAGCCAGTCTGGGTGGTGAAGCCAGCCATCCGCAAAGACTGGCTTAGAGTTAGGGACTAGAATAGGGACAGTGTTAGGGGCATGGCATCAAATTGACAGGAGTCACGCACACCTTTCACTTCCCAATAATTACAATTCTTTATCTTTTGAAAAAAATTCAAAATGGAAGAATATTTAATGTTGACTAAGAATGCGTTTAGATGCAGAGTGTGTCCCTTTGCGGTTGTATAGTTCTTTATGGTCTTGTATTGGTCATCTGAACTTGATGCGGTATAGACATAGGTGCAAATAGTCAAGTTTAGAGTCTTCTTGCAAATACAGGGGAGGAGAGGGGTGGCGCCGGTGGGGGCAACCCATGTGCCTGCAGCATTTGCTTGGTGCACAGGTTGCTCCATTGCCCTTTCTTTGCTCTAGGATCATCCTAGAGCAAAGTGAAGAGACCCGCTGGTGATTTTTTTAAAATTCTGACTTTAAATAGTGTTGCGCCTTGTCTACATCCACATCTTTTTTCACACATGACCAAATATATTGAATATTGCAATTATTGTCTTTGAGTTATCTCTTGATATAACTGTCTTATGGGTACGTTTTTGCAAAAAAAGTTATGGCATATTAGGTTTCCTTATTGTTTGTCCCATTTATTGATTTAAAAAAGTATGGAGAGTGTGCTGGTATGCTCCTGTAGCCAATGTGATGCCATGTATAGGGAGGTCAATCTGGTGGTCCTTGTGCTACCGTTGATTGACTGCCAGTTAGTCTGGGTGTGTGACCGTGCCATCCTGTACTGACTAAGAATAGGGACAGTGTTAGGTTAGTGTTAGGGAGGTCAATCCCACACCCCCATCCCAACCCCAATCCTGAAAACAATCCCAATCCCACAGCCAGTCTGGGTGGTGAAGCCAGCCATCCGCAAAGACTGGCTTAGAGTTAGGGACTAGAATAGGGACAGTGTTAGGGGCATGGCATCAAATTGACAGGAGTCACGCACACCTTTCACTTCCCAATAATTACAATTCTTTATCTTTTGAAAAAAATCAAAATGGAAGAATATTAATGTTGACTAAGAATGCGTTTAGATGCAGAGTGTGTCCCTTTGCGGTTGTATAGTTCTTTATGGTCTTGTATTGGTCATCTGAACTTGATGCGGTATAGACATAGGTGCAAATAGTCAAGTTTAGAGTCTTCTTGCAAATACAGGGGAGGAGAGGGGTGGCGCCGGTGGGGGCAACCCATGTGCCTGCAGCATTTGCTTGGTGCACAGGTTGCTCCATTGCCCTTTCTTTGCTCTAGGATCATCCTAGAGCAAAGTGAAGAGACCCGCTGGTGATTTTTTTAAAATTCTGACTTTAAATAGTGTTGCGCCTTGTCTACATCCACATCTTTTTTCACACATGACCAAATATATTGAATATTGCAATTATTGTCTTTGAGTTATCTCTTGATATAACTGTCTTATGGGTACGTTTTTGCAAAAAAAGTTATGGCATATTAGGTTTCCTTATTGTTTGTCCCATTTATTGATTTAAAAAAGTATGAGAGTGTGCTGGTATGCTCCTGTAGCCAATGTGATGCCATGTATAGGGAGGTCAATCTGGTGGTCCTTGTGCTACCGTTGATTGACTGCCAGTTAGTCTGGGTGTGTGACCGTGCCATCCTGTACTGACTAAGAATAGGGACAGTGTTAGGTTAGTGTTAGGGAGGTCAATCCCACACCCCCATCCCAACCCCAATCCTGAAAACAATCCCAATCCCACAGCCAGTCTGGGTGGTGAAGCCAGCCATCCGCAAAGACTGGCTTAGAGTTAGGGACTAGAATAGGGACAGTGTTAGGGGCATGGCATCAAATTGACAGGAGTCACGCACACCTTTCACTTCCCAATAATTACAATTCTTTATCTTTTGAAAAAAATTCAAAATGGAAGAATATTTATGTTGACTAAGAATGCGTTTAGATGCAGAGTGTGTCCCTTTGCGGTTGTATAGTTCTTTATGGTCTTGTATTGGTCATCTGAACTTGATGCGGTATAGACATAGGTGCAAATAGTCAAGTTTAGAGTCTTCTTGCAAATACAGGGGAGGAGAGGGGTGGTGCCGGTGGGGGCAACCCATGTGCCTGCAGCATTTGCTTGGTGCACAGGTTGCTCCATTGCCCTTTCTTTGCTCTAGGATCATCCTAGAGCAAAGTGAAGAGACCCGCTGGTGATTTTTTTAAAATTCTGACTTTAAATAGTGTTGCGCCTTGTCTACATCCACATCTTTTTTCACACATGACCAAATATATTGATAATTGCAATTATTGTCTTTGAGTTATCTCTTGATATAACTGTCTTATGGGTAAGTTTTTGCAAAAAAGGTTATGGCATATTAGGTTTCCTTATTGTTTTTCCCATTTATTGATTTAAAAAAGTATGAAGAGTGTGCTGGTATGCTCCTGTAGCCAATGTGATGCCATGTATAGGGAGGTCAATCTGGTGGTCCTTGTGCTACCGTTGATTGACTGCCAGTTAGTCTGGGTGTGTGACCGTGCCATCCTGTACTGACTAAGAATAGGGACAGTGTTAGGTTAGTGTTAGGGAGGTCAATCCCACACCCCCATCCCAACCCCAATCCTGAAAACAATCCCAATCCCACAGCCAGTCTGGGTGGTGAAGCCAGCCATCCGCAAAGACTGGCTTAGAGTTAGGGACTAGAATAGGGACAGTGTTAGGGGCATGGCATCAAATTGACAGGAGTCACGCACACTTTCCACTTCCCAATAATTACAATTCTTTATCTTTTGAAAAAAATTCAAAATGGAAGAATTTTAATGTTGACTAAGAATGCGTTTAGATGCAGAGTGTGTCCCTTTGCGGTTGTATAGTTCTTTATGGTCTTGTATTGGTCATCTGAACTTGATGCGGTATAGACATAGGTGCAAATAGTCAAGTTTAGAGTCTTCTTGCAAATACAGGGGAGGAGAGGGGTGGCGCCGGTGGGGGCAACCCATGTGCCTGCAGCATTTGCTTGGTGCACAGGTTGCTCCATTGCCCTTTCTTTGCTCTAGGATCATCCTAGAGCAAAGTGAAGAGACCCGCTGGTGATTTTTTTTAAATTCTGACTTTAAATAGTGTTGCGCCTTGTCTACATCCACATCTTTTTTCACACATGACCAAATATATTGAATATTGCAATTATTGTCTTTGAGTTATCTCTTGATATAACTGTCTTATGGGTACGTTTTTGCAAAAAAAGTTATGGCATATTAGGTTTCCTTATTGTTTTTCCCATTTATTGATTTAAAAAAGTATGGAGAGTGTGCTGGTATGCTCCTGTAGCCAATGTGATGCCATGTATAGGGAGGTCAATCTGGTGGTCCTTGTGCTACCGTTGATTGACTGCCAGTTAGTCTGGGTGTGTGACCGTGCCATCCTGTACTGACTAAGAATAGGGACAGTGTTAGGTTAGTGTTAGGGAGGTCAATCCCACACCCCCATCCCAACCCCAATCCTGAAAACAATCCCAATCCCACAGCCAGTCTGGGTGGTGAAGCCAGCCATCCGCAAAGACTGGCTTAGAGTTAGGGACTAGAATAGGGACAGTGTTAGGGGCATGGCATCAAATTGACAGGAGTCACGCACACCTTTCACTTCCCAATAATTACAATTCTTTATCTTTTGAAAAAAATCAAAATGGAAGAATATTTATGTTGACTAAGAATGCGTTTAGATGCAGAGTGTGTCCCTTTGCGGTTGTATAGTTCTTTATGGTCTTGTATTGGTCATCTGAACTTGATGCGGTATAGACATAGGTGCAAATAGTCAAGTTTAGAGTCTTCTTGCAAATACAGGGGAGGAGAGGGGTGGCGCCGGTGGGGGCAACCCATGTGCCTGCAGCATTTGCTTGGTGCACAGGTTGCTCCATTGCCCTTTCTTTGCTCTAGGATCATCCTAGAGCAAAGTGAAGAGACCCGCTGGTGATTTTTTTAAAATTCTGACTTTAAATAGTGTTGCGCCTTGTCTACATCCACATCTTTTTTCACACATGACCAAATATATTGAATATTGCAATTATTGTCTTTGAGTTATCTCTTGATATAACTGTCTTATGGGTAAGTTTTTGCAAAAAAGGTTATGGCATATTAGGTTTCCTTATTGTTTTTCCCATTTATTGATTTAAAAAAGTATGGAGAGTGTGCTGGTATGCTCCTGTAGCCAATGTGATGCCATGTATAGGGAGGTCAATCTGGTGGTCCTTGTGCTACCGTTGATTGACTGCCAGTTAGTCTGGGTGTGTGACCGTGCCATCCTGTACTGACTAAGAATAGGGACAGTGTTAGGTTAGTGTTAGGGAGGTCAATCCCACACCCCCATCCCAACCCCAATCCTGAAAACAATCCCAATCCCACAGCCAGTCTGGGTGGTGAAGCCAGCCATCCGCAAAGACTGGCTTAGAGTTAGGGACTAGAATAGGGACAGTGTTAGGGGCATGGCATCAAATTGACAGGAGTCACGCACACTTTTCACTTCCCAATAATTACAATTCTTTATCTTTTGAAAAAAAATCAAAATGGAAGAATATTAATGTTGACTAAGAATGCGTTTAGATGCAGAGTGTGTCCCTTTGCGGTTGTATAGTTCTTTATGGTCTTGTATTGGTCATCTGAACTTGATGCGGTATAGACATAGGTGCAAATAGTCAAGTTTAGAGTCTTCTTGCAAATACAGGGGAGGAGAGGGGTGGCGCCGGTGGGGGCAACCCATGTGCCTGCAGCATTTGCTTGGTGCACAGGTTGCTCCATTGCCCTTTCTTTGCTCTAGGATCATCCTAGAGCAAAGTGAAGAGACCCGCTGGTGATTTTTTTAAAATTCTGACTTTAAATAGTGTTGCGCCTTGTCTACATCCACATCTTTTTTCACACATGACCAAATATATTGAATATTGCGATTATTGTCTTTGAGTTATCTCTTGATATAACTGTCTTATGGGTACGTTTTTGCAAAAAAAGTTATGGCATATTAGGTTTCCTTATTGTTTGTCCCATTTATTGATTTAAAAAAGTATGAAGAGTGTGCTGGTATGCTCCTGTAGCCAATGTGATGCCATGTATAGGGAGGTCAATCTGGTGGTCCTTGTGCTACCGTTGATTGACTGCCAGTTAGTCTGGGTGTGTGACCGTGCCATCCTGTACTGACTAAGAATAGGGACAGTGTTAGGTTAGTGTTAGGGAGGTCAATCCCACATCCCCATCCCAACCCCAATCCTGAAAACAATCCCACAGCCAGTCTGGGTGGTGAAGCCAGCCATCCGCAAAGACTGGCTTAGAGTTAGGGACTAGAATAGGGACAGTGTTAGGGGCATGGCATCAAATTGACAGGAGTCACGCACACCTTTCACTTCCCAATAATTACAATTCTTTGTCTTTTGAAAAAAATTCAAAATGGAAGAATATTTATGTTGACTAAGAATGCGTTTAGATGCAGAGTGTGTCCCTTTGCGGTTGTATAGTTCTTTATGGTCTTGTATTGGTCATCTGAACTTGATGCGGTATAGACATAGGTGCAAATAGTCAAGTTTAGAGTCTTCTTGCAAATACAGGGGAGGAGAGGGGTGGCGCCGGTGGGGGCAACCCATGTGCCTGCAGCATTTGCTTGGTGCACAGGTTGCTCCATTGCCCTTTCTTTGCTCTAGGATCATCCTAGAGCAAAGTGAAGAGACCCGCTGGTGATTTTTTTAAAATTCTGACTTTAAATAGTGTTGCGCCTTGTCTACATCCACATCTTTTTTCACACATGACCAAATATATTGAATATTGCAATTATTGTCTTTGAGTTATCTCTTGATATAACTGTCTTATGGGTACGTTTTTGCAAAAAAAGTTATGGCATATTAGGTTTCCTTATTGTTTTTCCCATTTATTGATTTAAAAAAGTATGAGAGTGTGCTGGTATGCTCCTGTAGCCAATGTGATGCCATGTATAGGGAGGTCAATCTGGTGGTCCTTGTGCTACCGTTGATTGACTGCCAGTTAGTCTGGGTGTGTGACCGTGCCATCCTGTACTGACTAAGAATAGGGACAGTGTTAGGTTAGTGTTAGGGAGGTCAATCCCACACCCCCATCCCAACCCCAATCCTGAAAACAATCCCAATCCCACAGCCAGTCTGGGTGGTGAAGCCAGCCATCCGCAAAGACTGGCTTAGAGTTAGGGACTAGAATAGGGACAGTGTTAGGGGCATGGCATCAAATTGACAGGAGTCACGCACACCTTTCACTTCCCAATAATTACAATTCTTTATCTTTTGAAAAAAATTCAAAATGGAAGAATATTAATGTTGACTAAGAATGCGTTTAGATGCAGAGTGTGTCCCTTTGCGGTTGTATAGTTCTTTATGGTCTTGTATTGGTCATCTGAACTTGATGCGGTATAGACATAGGTGCAAATAGTCAAGTTTAGAGTCTTCTTGCAAATACAGGGGAGGAGAGGGGTGGCGCCGGTGGGGGCAACCCATGTGCCTGCAGCATTTGCTTGGTGCACAGGTTGCTCCATTGCCCTTTCTTTGCTCTAGGATCATCCTAGAGCAAAGTGAAGAGACCCGCTGGTGATTTTTTTAAAATTCTGACTTTAAATAGTGTTGCGCCTTGTCTACATCCACATCTTTTTTCACACATGACCAAATATATTGAATATTGCAATTATTGTCTTTGAGTTATCTCTTGATATAACTGTCTTATGGGTACGTTTTTGCAAAAAAAGTTATGGCATATTAGGTTTCCTTATTGTTTTTCCCATTTATTGATTTAAAAAAGTATGAGAGTGTGCTGGTATGCTCCTGTAGCCAATGTGATGCCATGTATAGGGAGGTCAATCTGGTGGTCCTTGTGCTACCGTTGATTGACTGCCAGTTAGTCTGGGTGTGTGACCGTGCCATCCTGTACTGACTAAGAATAGGGACAGTGTTAGGTTAGTGTTAGGGAGGTCAATCCCACACCCCCATCCCAACCCCAATCCTGAAAACAATCCCAATCCCACAGCCAGTCTGGGTGGTGAAGCCAGCCATCCGCAAAGACTGGCTTAGAGTTAGGGACTAGAATAGGGACAGTGTTAGGGGCATGGCATCAAATTGACAGGAGTCACGCACACCTTTCACTTCCCAATAATTACAATTCTTTATCTTTTGAAAAAAATTCAAAATGGAAGAATATTAATGTTGACTAAGAATGCGTTTAGATGCAGAGTGTGTCCCTTTGCGGTTGTATAGTTCTTTATGGTCTTGTATTGGTCATCTGAACTTGATGCGGTATAGACATAGGTGCAAATAGTCAAGTTTAGAGTCTTCTTGCAAATACAGGGGAGGAGAGGGGTGGCGCCGGTGGGGGCAACCCATGTGCCTGCAGCATTTGCTTGGTGCACAGGTTGCTCCATTGCCCTTTCTTTGCTCTAGGATCATCCTAGAGCAAAGTGAAGAGACCCGCTGGTGATTTTTTTAAAATTCTGACTTTAAATAGTGTTGCGCCTTGTCTACATCCACATCTTTTTTCACACATGACCAAATATATTGAATATTGCAATTATTGTCTTTGAGTTATCTCTTGATATAACTGTCTTATGGGTACGTTTTTGCAAAAAAAGTTATGGCATATTAGGTTTCCTTATTGTTTTTCCCATTTATTGATTTAAAAAAGTATGAGAGTGTGCTGGTATGCTCCTGTAGCCAATGTGATGCCATGTATAGGGAGGTCAATCTGGTGGTCCTTGTGCTACCGTTGATTGACTGCCAGTTAGTCTGGGTGTGTGACCGTGCCATCCTGTACTGACTAAGAATAGGGACAGTGTTAGGTTAGTGTTAGGGAGGTCAATCCCACACCCCCATCCCAACCCCAATCCTGAAAACAATCCCAATCCCACAGCCAGTCTGGGTGGTGAAGCCAGCCATCCGCAAAGACTGGCTTAGAGTTAGGGACTAGAATAGGGACAGTGTTAGGGGCATGGCATCAAATTGACAGGAGTCACGCACACTTTCACTTCCCAATAATTACAATTCTTTATCTTTTGAAAAAAATTCAAAATGGAAGAATTTTAATGTTGACTAAGAATGCGTTTAGATGCAGAGTGTGTCCCTTTGCGGTTCTATAGTTCTTTATGTTCTTGTATTGGTCATCTGAACTTGATGCGGTATAGACATAGGTGCAAATATTCAAGTTTAGAGTCTTCTTGCAAATACAGGGGAGGAGAGGGGTGGTGCCGGTGGGGGCAAGCCATGTGCCTGCAGCATTTGCTTGGTGCACAGGTTGCTCCATTGCCCTTTCTTTGCTCTAGGATCATCCTAGAGCAAAGTGAAGAGACCCGCTGGTGATTTTTTTAAAATTCTGACTTTAAATAGTGTTGCGCCTTGTTTACATCCACATCTTTTTTCACACATGACCAAATATATTGATAATTGCAATTATTGTCTTTGAGTTATCTCTTGATATAACTGTCTTATGGGTAAGTTTTTGCAAAAAAGGTTATGGCATATTAGGTTTCCTTATTGTTTTTCCATTTATTGATTTAAAAAAGTATGAAGAGTGTGCTGGTATGCTCCTGTAGCCAATGTGATGCCATGTATAGGGAGGTCAATCTGGTGGTCCTTGTGCTACCGTTGATTGACTGCCAGTTAGTCTGGGTGTGTGACCGTGCCATCCTGTACTGACTAAGAATAGGGACAGTGTTAGGTTAGTGTTAGGGAGGTCAATCCCACACCCCCATCCCAACCCCAATCCTGAAAACAATCCCAATCCCACAGCCAGTCTGGGTGGTGAAGCCAGCCATCCGCAAAGACTGGCTTAGAGTTAGGGACTAGAATAGGGACAGTGTTAGGGGCATGGCATCAAATTGACAGGAGTCACGCACACTTTCCACTTCCCAATAATTACAATTCTTTATCTTTTGAAAAAAATTCAAAATGGAAGAATTTTAATGTTGACTAAGAATGCGTTTAGATGCAGAGTGTGTCCCTTTGCGGTTGTATAGTTCTTTATGGTCTTGTATTGGTCATCTGAACTTGATGCGGTATAGACATAGGTGCAAATAGTCAAGTTTAGAGTCTTCTTGCAAATACAGGGGAGGAGAGAGGTGGTGCCGGTGGGGGCAAGCCATGTGCCTGCAGCATTTGCTTGGTGCACAGGTTGCTCCATTGCCCTTTCTTTGCTCTAGGATCATCCTAGAGTAAAGTGAAGAGACCCGCTGGTGATTTTTTTAAAATTCTGACTTTAAATAGTGTTGCGCCTTGTTTACATCCACATCTTTTTTCACACATGACCAAATATATTGATAATTGCAATTATTGTCTTTGAGTTATCTCTTGATATAACTGTCTTATGGGTAAGTTTTTGCAAAAAAGGTTATGGCATATTAGGTTTCCTTATTGTTTTTCCATTTATTGATTTAAAAAAGTATGAAGAGTGTGCTGGTATGCTCCTGTAGCCAATGTGATGCCATGTATAGGGAGGTCAATCTGGTGGTCCTTGTGCTACCGTTGATTGACTGCCAGTTAGTCTGGGTGTGTGACCGTGCCATCCTGTACTGACTAAGAATAGGGACAGTGTTAGGTTAGTGTTAGGGAGGTCAATCCCACACCCCCATCCCAACCCCAATCCTGAAAACAATCCCAATCCCACAGCCAGTCTGGGTGGTGAAGCCAGCCATCCGCAAAGACTGGCTTAGAGTTAGGGACTAGAATAGGGACAGTGTTAGGGGCATGGCATCAAATTGACAGGAGTCACGCACACTTTCCACTTCCCAATAATTACAATTCTTTATCTTTTGAAAAAAATTCAAAATGGAAGAATTTTAATGTTGACTAAGAATGCGTTTAGATGCAGAGTGTGTCCCTTTGCGGTTGTATAGTTCTTTATGGTCTTGTATTGGTCATCTGAACTTGATGCGGTATAGACATAGGTGCAAATAGTCAAGTTTAGAGTCTTCTTGCAAATACAGGGGAGGAGAGGGGTGGCGCCGGTGGGGGCAACCCATGTGCCTGCAGCATTTGCTTGGTGCACAGGTTGCTCCATTGCCCTTTCTTTGCTCTAGGATCATCCTAGAGCAAAGTGAAGAGACCCGCTGGTGATTTTTTTAAAATTCTGACTTTAAATAGTGTTGCGCCTTGTCTACATCCACATCTTTTTTCACACATGACCAAATATATTGAATATTGCAATTATTGTCTTTGAGTTATCTCTTGATATAACTGTCTTATGGGTACGTTTTTGCAAAAAAAGTTATGGCATATTAGGTTTCCTTATTGTTTTTCCCATTTATTGATTTAAAAAAGTATGAAGAGTGTGCTGGTATGCTCCTGTAGCCAATGTGATGCCATGTATAGGGAGGTCAATCTGGTGGTCCTTGTGCTACCGTTGATTGACTGCCAGTTAGTCTGGGTGTGTGACCGTGCCATCCTGTACTGACTAAGAATAGGGACAGTGTTAGGTTAGTGTTAGGGAGGTCAATCCCACACCCCCATCCCAACCCCAATCCTGAAAACAATCCCAATCCCACAGCCAGTCTGGGTGGTGAAGCCAGCCATCCGCAAAGACTGGCTTAGAGTTAGGGACTAGAATAGGGACAGTGTTAGGGGCATGGCATCAAATTGACAGGAGTCACGCACACCTTTCACTTCCCAATAATTACAATTCTTTATCTTTTGAAAAAAATTCAAAATGGAAGAATATTTATGTTGACTAAGAATGCGTTTAGATGCAGAGTGTGTCCCTTTGCGGTTGTATAGTTCTTTATGGTCTTGTATTGGTCATCTGAACTTGATGCGGTATAGACATAGGTGCAAATAGTCAAGTTTAGAGTCTTCTTGCAAATACAGGGGAGGAGAGGGGTGGCGCCGGTGGGGGCAACCCATGTGCCTGCAGCATTTGCTTGGTGCACAGGTTGCTCCATTGCCCTTTCTTTGCTCTAGGATCATCCTAGAGCAAAGTGAAGAGACCCGCTGGTGATTTTTTTAAAATTCTGACTTTAAATAGTGTTGCGCCTTGTCTACATCCACATCTTTTTTCACACATGACCAAATATATTGAATATTGCAATTATTGTCTTTGAGTTATCTCTTGATATAACTGTCTTATGGGTAAGTTTTTGCAAAAAAGGTTATGGCATATTAGGTTTCCTTATTGTTTTCCCATTTATTGATTTAAAAAAGTATGAAGAGTGTGCTGGTATGCTCCTGTAGCCAATGTGATGCCATGTATAGGGAGGTCAATCTGGTGGTCCTTGTGCTACCGTTGATTGACTGCCAGTTAGTCTGGGTGTGTGACCGTGCCATCCTGTACTGACTAAGAATAGGGACAGTGTTAGGTTAGTGTTAGGGAGGTCAATCCCACACCCCCATCCCAACCCCAATCCTGAAAACAATCCCAATCCCACAGCCAGTCTGGGTGGTGAAGCCAGCCATCCGCAAAGACTGGCTTAGAGTTAGGGACTAGAATAGGGACAGTGTTAGGGGCATGGCATCAAATTGACAGGAGTCACGCACACTTTCACTTCCCAATAATTACAATTCTTTATCTTTTGAAAAAAATTCAAAATGGAAGAATATTAATGTTGACTAAGAATGCGTTTAGATGCAGAGTGTGTCCCTTTGCGGTTGTATAGTTCTTTATGGTCTTGTATTGGTCATCTGAACTTGATGCGGTATAGACATAGGTGCAAATAGTCAAGTTTAGAGTCTTCTTGCAAATACAGGGGAGGAGAGGGGTGGCGCCGGTGGGGGCAACCCATGTGCCTGCAGCATTTGCTTGGTGCACAGGTTGCTCCATTGCCCTTTCTTTGCTCTAGGATCATCCTAGAGCAAAGTGAAGAGACCCGCTGGTGATTTTTTTAAAATTCTGACTTTAAATAGTGTTGCGCCTTGTCTACATCCACATCTTTTTTCACACATGACCAAATATATTGAATATTGCAATTATTGTCTTTGAGTTACCTCTTGATATAACTGTCTTATGGGTACGTTTTTGCAAAAAAAGTTATGGCATATTAGGTTTCCTTATTGTTTTTCCCATTTATTGATTTAAAAAAGTATGGAGAGTGTGCTGGTATGCTCCTGTAGCCAATGTGATGCCATGTATAGGGAGGTCAATCTGGTGGTCATTGTGCTACCGTTGATTGACTGCCAGTTAGTCTGGGTGTGTGACCGTGCCATCCCGTACTGACTAAGAATAGGGACAGTGTTAGGTTAGTGTTAGGGAGGTCAATCCCACACCCCCATCCCAACCCCAATCCTGAAAACAATCCCAATCCCACAGCCAGTCTGGGTGGTGAAGCCAGCCATCCGCAAAGACTGGCTTAGAGTTAGGGACTAGAATAGGGACAGTGTTAGGGGCATGGCATCAAATTGACAGGAGTCACGCACACCTTTCACTTCCCAATAATTACAATTCTTTATCTTTTGAAAAAAATTCAAAATGGAAGAATATTTATGTTGACTAAGAATGCGTTTAGATGCAGAGTGTGTCCCTTTGCGGTTGTATAGTTCTTTATGGTCTTGTATTGGTCATCTGAACTTGATGCGGTATAGACATAGGTGCAAATAGTCAAGTTTAGAGTCTTCTTGCAAATACAGGGGAGGAGAGGGTGGCGCCGGTGGGGGCAACCCATGTGCCTGCAGCATTTGCTTGGTGCACAGGTTGCTCCATTGCCCTTTCTTTGCTCTAGGATCATCCTAGAGCAAAGTGAAGAGACCCGCTGGTGATTTTTTTAAAATTCTGACTTTAAATAGTGTTGCGCCTTGTTTACATCCACATCTTTTTTCACACATGACCAAATATATTGAAATTGCAATTATTGTCTTTGAGTTATCTCTTGATATAACTGTCTTATGGGTAAGTTTTTGCAAAAAAGGTTATGGCATATTAGGTTTCCTTATTGTTTTCCCATTTATTGATTTAAAAAAGTATGAAGAGTGTGCTGGTATGCTCCTGTAGCCAATGTGATGCCATGTATAGGGAGGTCAATCTGGTGGTCCTTGTGCTACCGTTGATTGACTGCCAGTTAGTCTGGGTGTGTGACCGTGCCATCCTGTACTGACTAAGAATAGGGACAGTGTTAGGTTAGTGTTAGGGAGGTCAATCCCACACCCCCATCCCAACCCCAATCCTGAAAACAATCCCAATCCCACAGCCAGTCTGGGTGGTGAAGCCAGCCATCCGCAAAGACTGGCTTAGAGTTAGGGACTAGAATAGGGACAGTGTTAGGGGCATGGCATCAAATTGACAGGAGTCACGCACACCTTTCACTTCCCAATAATTACAATTCTTTATCTTTTGAAAAAAATTCAAAATGGAAGAATATTAATGTTGACTAAGAATGCGTTTAGATGCAGAGTGTGTCCCTTTGCGGTTGTATAGTTCTTTATGGTCTTGTATTGGTCATCTGAACTTGATGCGGTATAGACATAGGTGCAAATAGTCAAGTTTAGAGTCTTCTTGCAAATACAGGGGAGGAGAGGGGTGGCGCCGGTGGGGGCAACCCATGTGCCTGCAGCATTTGCTTGGTGCACAGGTTGCTCCATTGCCCTTTCTTTGCTCTATGATCATCCTAGAGCAAAGTGAAGAGACCCGCTGGTGATTTTTTTTAAATTCTGACTTTAAATAGTGTTGCGCCTTGTCTACATCCACATCTTTTTTCACACATGACCAAATATATTGAATATTCAATTATTGTCTTTGAGTTATCTCTTGATATAACTGTCTTATGGGTAAGTTTTTGCAAAAAATGTTATGGCATATTAGGTTTCCTTATTGTTTGTCCCATTTATTGATTTAAAAAAGTATGGAGAGTGTGCTGGTATGCTCCTGTAGCCAATGTGATGCCATGTATAGGGAGGTCAATCTGGTGGTCCTTGTGCTACCGTTGATTGACTGCCAGTTAGTCTGGGTGTGTGACCGTGCCATCCTGTACTGACTAAGAATAGGGACAGTGTTAGGTTAGTGTTAGGGAGGTCAATCCCACACCCCCATCCCAACCCCAATCCTGAAAACAATCCCAATCCCACAGCCAGTCTGGGTGGTGAAGCCAGCCATCCGCAAGGACCGTCTTAGAATTAGCGACTAGAATAGGGACAATTTTAGGGGCATGGCATCAAATTGACAGGAGTCACGTACACTTTTCACTTCCCAATAATTACAATTCTTTATCTTTTTAAAAAAATTCAAAACTGAAGAATATTTATGAGAGGGGTGGCGCCGCCGGGTAACCCATGTGCCTGCAGGAGTTGCTTGGTGAACAGGTTTCTCCATTGCCCTTTCTTTGCTCTATTATCATCCTAGAGCAAAGTACAGAGACCCGCTGGTAATTTTTTTTACTTCTGACTTTAAATAGTGTTGCGCCCTGTCTACATCCACATCTTTTTTCACACATGACCAAATATATTGAATATTGCAATTATTGTCTTTGAGTTATCTCTTGATATAACTGTCTTATGGGTAAGTTTTTGCAAAAAAGGTTATGGCATATTAGGTTTCCTTATTGTTATTCCCATTTATTGATTTAAAAAAGTATGGAGAGTGTGCTGGTATGCTCCTGTAGCCAATGTGATGCCATGTATAGGGAGGTCAATCTGGTGGTCCTTGTGCTACCGTAGATTGACTTCCAGTTAGTCTGGTTGTGTGACCATGCCATCCTGTACTGATTTAGAATAGGGACAGTGTTAGGTTAGTGTTAGGGAGGTCAATCCCACACCCCCATCCCAACCCCAATCCTGAAAATAATCCCAATCCCACAGCCAGTCTGGGTGGTGAAGACAGCCATCCGCGAAGACTGTTTTAGAGTTAGGGACTAGAATAGGGACAGTGTTAGGGGCATGGCATCAAATTGACAGGAGTCACGCACACTTTTCACTTCCCAATAATTACAGTTCTTTATCTTTTGAAAAAACAATCAAAATGGAAGAATATTAATGTTGACTAAGAATGCGTTTGGATGCAGAGTGGGTCCCTTTGCGGTTGTATAGTTCTATATGTACTTGTATTGGTCATCTGAACATGATGCGGTATAGACATAGGTGCAAATAGTCAAGTTTAGAGTCTTCTTGCAAATACAGGGGAGGAGAGGGGTGGCGCCGGCGGGGGCAACCCATGTGCCTGCAGCATTTGCTTGGTGCACAGGTTGCTCCATTGCCCTTTCTTTGCTCTAGGATCATCCTAGAGTAAAGTGAAGAGACCCGCTGGTGATTTTTTTAATATTCTGACTTTAAATAGTGTTGCGTCTTGTCTACATCCACATCTTTTTTCACACATGACCAAATATATTGAATATTGCAATTATTGTCTTTGAGTTATCTCTTGATATAACTGTCTTATGGGTAAGTTTTTGCAAAAAAGGTTATGGCATATTAGGTTTCCTTATTGTTATTCCCATTTATTGATTTAAAAAAGTATGAAGAGTGTGCTGGTATGCTCCTGTAGCCAATGTGATGCCATGTATAGGGAGGTCAATCTGGTGGTCCTTGTGCTACCGTTGATAGACTGCCAGTTAGTCTGGGTGTGTGACCGTGCCATCCTGTACTGACTAAGAATAGGGACAGTGTTAGGTTAGTGTTAGGGAGGTCAATCCCACACCCCCATCCCAACCCCAATCCTGAAAACAATCCCAATCCCACAGCCAGTCTGGGTGGTGAAGCCAGCCATCCGCAAAGACTGGCTTAGAGTTAGGGACTAGAATAGGGACAGTGTTAGGGGCATGGCATCAAATTGACAATAGTCACGCACACCTTTCACTTCCCAATAATTACAATTCTTTATCTTTTGAAAAAAATTCAAAATGGAAGAATATTTATGTTGACTAAGAATGCGTTTAGATGCAGAGTGTGTCCCTTTGCGGTTGTATAGTTCTTTATGGTCTTGTATTGGTCATCTGAACTTGATGCGGTATAGACATAGGTGCAAATATTCAAGTTTAGAGTCTTCTTGCAAATACAGGGGAGGAGAGGGGTGGCGCCGGTGGGGGCAACCCATGTGCCTGCAGCATTTGCTTGGTGCACAGGTTGCTCCATTGCCCTTTCTTTGCTCTAGGATCATCCTAGAGCAAAGTGAAGAGACCCGCTGGTGATTTTTTTTAAAATTCTGACTTTAAATAGTGTTGCGCCTTGTCTACATCCACATCTTTTTTTACAAATGACCAAATATATTGAATATTGCAATTATTGTCTTTGAGTTATCTCTTGATATAACTGTCTTATGGGTAAGTTTTTGCAAAAAAGGTTATGGCATATTAGGTTTCCTTATTGTTTTTCCCATTTATTGATTTAAAAAAGTATGGAGAGTGTGCTGGTATGCTCCTGTAGCCAATGTGATGCCATGTATAGGGAGGTCAATCTGGTGGTCCTTGTGCTACCGTTTATTGACTGCCAGTTAGTCTGGGTGTGTGACCGTGCCATCCTGTACTGACTAAGAATAGGGACAGTGTTAGGTTAGGGAGGTCAATCCCACACCCCCATCCCAACCCCAATCCTGAAAACAATCCCAATCCCACAGCCAGTCTGGGTGGTGAAGCCAGCCATCCGCAAAGACTGGCTTAGAGTTAGGGACTAGAATAGGGACAGTGTTAGGGGCATGGCATCAAATTGACAGGAGTCACGCACACTTTTCACTTCCCAATAATTACAATTCTTTATCTTTTGAAAAAAAATCAAAATGGAAGAATATTAATGTTGACTAAGAATGCGTTTAGATGCAGAGTGGGTCCCTTTGCGGTTGTATAGTTCTTTATGGTCTTGTATTGGTCATCTGAACTTGATGCGGTATAGACATAGGTGCAAATAGTCAAGTTTAGAGTCTTCTTGCAAATACAGGGGAGGAGAGGGGTGGCGCCGGTGGGGGCAACCCATGTGTCTGCAGGAGTTGCTTGGTGCACAGGTTGCTCCATTGCCCTTTCTTTGCTCTATTATCATCCTAGAGCAAAGTGAAGAGACCCGCTGGTAATTTTTTTTACTTCTGACTTTAAATAGTGTTGCGCCTTGTCTACATCCACATCTTTTTCACACATGACCAAATATATTGAATATTGCAATTATTGTCTTTGAGTAATCTCTTGATATAACTGTCTTATGGGTACGTTTTTGCAAAAAAGGTTATGGCATATTAGGTTTCCTTATTATTTGTCCCATTTATTGATTTAAAAAAGTATGGAGAGTGTGCTGGTATGCTCCTGTAGCCAATGTGATGCGATGTATAGGGAGGTCAATCTGGTGGTCCTTGTGCTACCGTGGATTGACTGCCAGTTAGTCTGGGTGTGTGACCGTGCCATCCTGTACTGACTAAGAATAGGGAAAGTGTTACGTTAGTGTTAGGGAGGTCAATCCCACACCCCCCATCCAGGGGCGTAACTACCGGGGGAGCAGGGGGTGCAACTGGGCCATGGCCCGCACCCCCGCAGGGCCCCCCAGGCAGATTGCGCGCGCTGCAGCCGGCTGGAGGTCGGTTGCAGCCGCAGAGAAAAATCACATGGACAATGGTGGGGGCGAGACCAGCTGCACAGCCCGCACCAGGGCCCGCCCCCACCTAGTTCTGTTACTGCTTTTTTTTTTTTGATGATTATATACCTTGTAAGGTAAAAACCCTTTTACACTCACACGCCAGAAGCTAAGCTCTTCGCTACTGTCCCGTCTGTTACTGCACGCTCGACTGTAATGTGGGGAAGAAGGCATACCTCATTACGGAAGACAGACAGTAGTGCCTGTTAGATTGTAAGCTCCCCCTGTGGGGCAGGGACTGATGTGAATGATGTAAACTCTCTGGAAACCACCGCGTAAAGTGTGTGTGTGAGCCAAAAGGTTAAGATATAACTGACCTAACTGTGAGTAAATGTGATAGGAAGCTTAGATTGTAAGCTCCTGTGGGGCAGGGACAGATGTGAACGAAGGATAATCTGTGTAATGCACTGCGTAAAATGTGACGGCGCTAAAAAAATAAAAGGAAGCCAAAAGACATGGGAAAATTATGTGATGGCGCTAAAGAAAGAAGAAAAGGAAGCCAGAAGACATGAGAAAATAATCAGAATGGCACGCCTGAAGTACAGAAGGTAGGATTTTTTTAATGGTTATATATCTTGTAAGGTAAAAACCCTTCTACACTCACAAGCCAGAAGCTAAGCTCTTCGCTACTGTCCCGTCTGTTAGTGCACGCTCGACTGTAATGTGGGGAAGAAGGCATACCTCATTACGGAAGACAGACAGTAGTGCCTGTTCGCTCAGAGCATGAAGGTTGAGGGGTATCACTGCTCTATTGAGAGGTAAAACCAGGCTTTATCAATCAGGATGTCCCTCCCAACATGCAATTCTGTGCTTCTTCACTAGTATGCATTTCAGAAGTTCATACACAACATTCACTTTCATCATCCACATTGATTCCAATCACTCCTTTATACAAGACCAATAACTTGTTAACTAAATAATGCTTTCCACTACTAATTAATAACTCGTTAACTGAATGGTGTTTCCACTACTAATTATTGACTCC
Source organism: Xenopus laevis (assembly GCF_017654675.1). Taxonomy (NCBI): domain Eukaryota; kingdom Metazoa; phylum Chordata; class Amphibia; order Anura; family Pipidae; genus Xenopus; species Xenopus laevis. The sequence goes on from NC_054387.1 coordinate 19,861,991, forward strand.
TCAACGAAATGACGTTTCCTCTACTCGTTAATAAATTGTTAACTAAATTATGTTTTCCACTACTAATTAATAACTCGTTAAATAAAATATGTTGCCATGACTAATTAAAACTTGTTAACTAAAAAATAATTTCCACTACTAATTAATAACTCATTAAATGTATGGTGTTTCCACTACTAATTAATGATTCCTTAATGAAATTATGTTTCCGCTACTAATTAATAACTCGTTAACTAAATGATGGTTCCATGACTAATTAATAAATCTTTAACAGAATGCTTTTTCCAAAACTAATTAATAACTCATTAACCAAATGATGTTTCCACTACCAATTAATGACTCGTTAACTAAATAATGCTTTCCACTACTAATTAATGACTCGTTAATGTTTCCACTACTAATTAATAAAATTGTTAACTAAACTATGTTTTCCACTACTAATTAATAACTCGTTAACTAAATGATGTTTCCATGACTAATTAATAACTCGTTAATGGAATGCTTTTTCCAATACTAATTAAAAACTCATTAACTGAATGATTTTCCATGACTAATTAATAACATCGTTAACGGAATGCTTTTTTCAATTATAATTAATAACTTGATAACTAAATGATGTTTCCATGACTAATTAATAAATTGTTAATAGAATTATGTTTTCTACTACTAATTAATAACTCGTTAACGGAATGCTTTTTTTAATACTAATTAATAACTAGTTAACTAAATGATGTTTCCATAACTAATTAATAAATTGTTAACTTAATTTTGTTTTCCACTACAAATTATTAACTCGTTAACTAAATGATGTTTCCATGACTAATTAATAAATCTTTAACAGAATGCTTTTTCCAAAACTAATTAATAACTCATTAACCAAATGATGTTTCCACTACCAATTAATAACTCGTTAACTAAATAATGCTTTCCACTACTAATTAATGACTCGTTAATGTTTCCACTACTAATTAATAAAATTGTTAACTAAACTATGTTTTCCACTACTAATTAATAACTCGTTAACTAAATGATGTTTCCATGACTAATTAATAGCTCGTTAATGGAATGCTTTTTCCAATACTAATTAAAAACTCATTAACTGAATGATTTTCCATGACTAATTAATAACTCGTTAACGGAATGCTTTTTTCAATTATAATTAATAACTTGTTAACTAAATGATGTTTCTATGACTAATTAATAAATTGTTAATTGAATTATGTTTTCTACTACTAATTAATAACTCGTTAACGGAATGCTTTTTTTAATACTAATTAACAACTCATTAACTGAATGATGTTTCCACTACTAATTAATAAATTGTTAACTGAATTTTGTTTTCCACTACAAATTATTAACTTGTTAACTAAATGATGTTTCCATGACTAATTAACTTGTTAACAGAATTCTTTTTCCAATACTAATTAATAACTCATTAACTGAATGATGTTTCCACTACTAATTAATAACTTGTTAACTAAATAATTCTTTCCACTACTAATTAAAAACTCGTTAACTGAATGGTGTTTCCACTACTAATTAATGACTCCTTAACAAAATTATGTTTCCACCACTTATTCATAAATTGTTAACTGAATTTTGTTTTCCACTACAAATTATTATTTTGTTAACTAAATTATGTTTCCATGACTAATTAATAACCGTAAATGGAATGCTTTATCCAATACTAAGGGCTCTTACACATGAGCGTTTTTACCTGCGCTCCCCTGCGTTCCGTTTTTCGGCGTTCAGCCGCAGGGGAGCGCAGGAATAGACGCATGTCATTATTTCAAATGGGGCTGTACCCACACAGGCGCATGTAGGCGCCGAACGCAGGTTGAGACGCAACATGCTGCACTTTTCCTGCGTTCGGCGCCTACACGCGCCTGTGTGAGTACAGCCCCATTTGAAATAATGAAATGCATCTATTCCTGCGCTCCCCTGCGGCTAAACGCCGAAAAACGGAACGCAGGGGAGTGCAGGTAAAAACGCTCATGTGTAAGAGCCCTAATTAATAATTCGTTAACTAAATGATGTTTCCATGACTTATTAATAACTCATTAATGGAATGCTTTTTCCAATACTAATTAATAATTAATTAACTGAATGATGTTTCTACTACTAATTAATAACTCGTTAACGGAATGCTTTTTCCAATTATAATTAATAACTTGTTAACTAAATGATGTTTCCATGACTAATTAATAAATTGTTAATTGAATTATGTTTTCCACTACTAATTAATAACTCGTTAACAAAATGATGTTTCCATGACTAATTAATAATTCGTTAACAGAATGCTTTTTAATTCTAATTAATAACTCGTTAACTAAATGATGTTTCCATGACTAATTTATAACTTGTTAACTAAAAAATGCTTTCCACTACTAATTAATAACTCCTTAACTGAATGGTGTTTCCTCTACTAATTAATAACTCGTTAACGGAATGCTTTATCCAATACTAATTAATAACTCGTCAACTAAATGATGTTTCCATGACTAATTAATAACTCGTTAACGGAATGCTTTTTCCAATTCTAATTAATGATTCATTAACTGAATGATGTTTTCACTACTAACTAATAACTTGTTAACTAAATAATGCTTTCCAATACTAATTAATAACTCGTTAACTAAATGATGTTTCCATGACTAATTAATAACTTGTTAACTAAATAATGCTTCCACCACTAATTAATAACACGTTAACTGAATGGTGTTTCCACTACTAATTGATGATTCCTTAACGAAATTATGTTTCCATGACTAATTATTATCTCGTTAATGGAATGCTTTTTCCAATACTAATTAATAACTAGTTAACTAAATGATGTTTCCATGACTAATTAATAACTCATTAACAGAATGCTTTTTCCAATTATAATTAATAACTCGTTAACTAAATGATATTTCCATGACTAATTAATATATTGTTAATTGAATTATGTTTTCCACTACTAATTAATAACTCGTTATCTAAATGATGTTTCCATGACTAATTAATAACTTGTTAACGGAATGCTTTTTCAATACTAATTAATAATTCATTAACTGAATGATGTTTCCACTACTAATTAATAACTTGTTAACTAAATAATGCTTTCCACTACTAATTAATAACTCGTTAACTAAATGATGTTTCCATGACTAATCAATAACTCGTTAACGGAATGCTTTTTCCAATTGTAATTAATAATTCATTAACTGAATGATGTTTTCACTACTAATTAATAACTTGTTAACTAAATAATGCTTTCCACTACTAATTAATAACTCGTTAACCAAATGATGTTTCCATGACGAATTAATAACATGTTAACTAAATAATGCTTCCACCACCAATTAATAACGCGTTAACTGAATGGTGTTTCCACTACTAATTAATGATTCCTTAACAAAATGATGTTTCCATGACTAATTAATATTTCGTTAATGGAATGCTCTTTTCAATACTAATTAATAACTTGTTAACTGAATGATGTTTTCATGACTAATTAATAACTCATTAACAGAATGCTTTTTCCAATTATAATTAATAACTTGTTAACTAAATGATGCTTTCCACTACTAATTAATAACTCGTTAACTAAATGATGTTTCCATGACTAATTAATAACTCATTAACAGAATGCTTTTTCCAATTGTAATTAATAATTCATTAACTGAATGATGTTTTCACTACTAATTAATAACTTGTTAACTAAATAATGCGTTCCACTTCTAATTAATAACTCGTTAACTAAATGATGTTTCCATGACTAATCAATAACTCGTTAACGGAATGCTTTTATCAATTGTAATTAATAATTCATTAACTGAATGATGTTTTCACTACTAATTAATAACTTGTTAACTAAATAATGCTTTCCACTTCTAATTAATCACTCGTTAACCAAATGATGTTTCCATGACGAATTAATAACTTGTTAACTAAATAATGCTTCCACCACCAATTAATAACGCGTTAACTAAATGATGTTTCCATGACTAATTAATAACTCGTTAACAGAATGCTTTTTTAATTCTAATTAATAACTCATTAACTAAATGATGTTTCCATGACTAATTTATAACTTGTTAACTAAAAAACTGCTTTCCACTACTACTTAATAACTCCTTAACTGAATGCTTTTTCCAATTATAATTAATAACTTGTTAACTAAATGATGTTTCCATGACTAGTTAATAAATTGTTAATTGAATTGTTTTCCACTACTAATTAATAACTCGTTAACTAAATGTTGTTTCCACCACTAATTAATAACTCGTTATCTAAATGATGTTTCCATGACTAATTAATAACTCATTAACTGAATGCTTTTTTTAATACTAATTAATAACTAGTTAACTAAATGATGTTTCCATGACTAATTAATAACTTCTTAACTAAATAATGCTTTCCACTACTAATTAATAACTTGTTAACTAAATTATGTTTGCATGACTAATTAATAACTCGTTAATGGAATGCTTTTTTCAATACTAATTAATAATTCATTAACTGAATGATGTTTCCACTACTAATTAATAACTTGTTAACTAAATAATGATTTCCACTACTAATTAATAACTCGTTAACTAAATGATGTTTCCATGACTAATTAATAACTCGTTAACGGAATGCTTTTTCCAATTGTAATTAATAATTCATTAACTGAATGATGTTTTCACTACTAATTAATAACTTGTTACCTTAATAATGCTTTCCACTACTAATTAATAACTTTTTAACTGAATGATGTTTTTAATACTAATTAATAACTCATTAGCTGAATGATGTTTTTCCACTACTATTTAATACGTTGTTAAGTGAATGATGTTTCTGCTACTAATTAATAAATTGTTAACTGAATTATGTTTTACACTACTAATTAATAACTAGTCAACTGAATGATGTTTTTCACTACTAATCAATAACTCGAATGCTGTTTCCAATACTAATTAATAACTCATTAACTGAATGTTTTCCACTACTATTTTAATACGTTGTTAACTGAATGATGTTTCGGTTACTAATTAATAACTTGTTAACTGAATGATTTTTTCACTACTAATTAATAACTTGTTAACGGAATGCTTTTTCCAATACTAATTAATAACTCATTAACTGAATGATGTTTTTCCACTACTATTTAATACGTGATAAATAATGCTTTCCACTACTAATTAATAACTCGTTAACTGAATGGTGTTTCCACTACTAATTAATGATTCCTTAACAAAATAATGTTTCCACTACTCAATAATAAATTGTTAACTAAATAATGCTTTCCACTACTAATTAATAACTCATTAACTGAATGGTGTTTCCACTACTAATTAATGACTCCTTAACGAAATGATGTTTCCACTACTAATTAATAACTCCTTAACTGTATGTTTCCACTACTAATTAATAAATTAACTGAATTATGTTTTCCACTATTAATTAATAACGCGTTAACTAAATGATGTTTCCACTACTAATTAATAAATTGTTAACCGAATTATGTTTTACACTACTAATTAATAACTAGTCAACTGAATGATGTTTTTCACTACTTATTAATAACTTGTTAACGGAATGCTTTTTCCAATACTAATTAATAACTCATTAACTGAATGATGTTTTTCCACTACTATTTAATACGTTGTTAACTGAATGATGTTTCTGCTAATAATTAATAACTTGTTAACTGAATGATTTTTTCACTACTAATTAATAAATAAATAATGCTTTCCACTACTAATTAATAACTCGTTAACTGAATGGTGTTTCCACTACTAATTAATGACTCCTTAACAAAATAATGTTTCCAATACTCAATAATAAATTGTTAACTGAATTATGTTTTCCACTACTAATTAATAACTCGTTCACTAAATGATGTTTCCATGACTAATTAATAACTTGTTAACTAAATAATATTTTCCACTACTAATTAATAACTCATTAACTGAATGGTGTTTCCACTACTAATTAATGACTCCTTAACGAAATGAAATGATGTTTCCACTACTAATTAATAACTCCTTAACTGCATAATGTTTCCACTACTAATTACTAAATTATTAACTGAATTATGTTTTCCACTACTAATTAATAACTTTTAACTAAATAATGCTTTCTACTACTAATTAAAGTCGTTAACTAAATGATGTTTCCATGACTAATTAATAACTCGTTAACTGAATGATGTTTCCACTACTAAGTAATAACTAGACAACTGAATGATGTTTTTAACTACTAATTAATAACTTGTTAACTGAATGATGTTTTTAATACTAATTAATAACTCATTAGCTGAATGATGTTTTTCCACTACTATTTAATACGTTGTTAAGTGAATGATGTTTTTGCTACTAATTAATAACTTGTTAACTGAATGATGTTTCCACTACTAATTAATAATTTGTTAACTGAATGATATTTCCACGACTACTTAATAACTTGTTAACTGAATGACTTTTCCACTACCAATTATTAACTTATTAACAGAATGATGTTTCCACTACTAATTAATAACTCGTTAACTAAATGATGTTTCCTAACTTGTTACCTGAATTATGTTTTCTACTACTAATTAATAACTTATTAACTGAATGATGTTTCTGCTACTAATTAATAACTCAATAACTGAATGTTTTCCACTACTAATTAATTCATTGACTGAATGATGTATCCATGACTAATTAATAACTTGTTAACTGATGTTTTCCACTACTAATTAATGTATCTATGTATGTATGTATATTCCTTTTGTATTGTGCTCTTGAGGGCAAAGCACTGTACAGCAAAACAATAAATTAGTAGTAACAAACAAGGCGTCATTGAAATGAAAAGTAACAATAAGTGCATTATTAGAAATACAATTAACATAAATATAAAATATAATTACAATACAGGTAAGTGCTCAGTGTCAAGGAGACAAAAGGATGGAGGACCCTACACCATAGGGCTTACAGTCTAAATGGGAGGGTAACATACAGACACAATTTGCTGGGGTATTAAAGTGCTGTAGATTACAGTTTGTTACACTGTCATTTACAAACCAGTTCCCAGTTCAGGTATTATCCAGGTGCTTCCAGAGGTAGTCTTTGAGTTTTGTTTTAAAAACACTGAAGGAGGATTTTAGGAATGGCATTCCAAATATAAGGAGTCGCAAGAGAGAAGGGTTGGTATGGGAAACTGCAGTAGTAATGGGGGGGTGCAACCAAGTGGTTGCTCTGAGAGCAGCAGAGGTTTCGGCCAGGAACATATAGAGAGACAAGGGATTAGGTGTAGTGAGGTGCAGAGGAATGAAGGGTTTTAAAGGTTATGAGGAAGAAGGTATTCTTTGTTTTATAGGAACCCATAATAAGGACTTGTGCTGGGAAGGGCCTTTTGGATGAGAGGAGGATAATTCTGACAGCAGTGTTTAAATACAGACTGTAGAGAGGAGAGATGGCAGTTAGGGAGGGCAGTAAGTAGAAGGTTACAGTGATCTAGTTGGGATAGGATGAGAGCATGCATAAACGTTTTAGACGTATCATGCAAAAGGAAGGGATGGATTTTGGCATTATTGTATAAGAAAAAGTGGTGTTAATATAACTAGAGAAGGAGAGAGGCGTCAAAGATTACTCCCAGACATTGAGCTGAGTTTACAGGGTTAATGAGCATGCCATCAATAGAGATAGTAAAAAGGGGAGTAGGACTAGGCTTAGGTGGAAAGATGATTAGTTCGGTTTTTGTTAGGTTGATTTTGAGGTGGTGCTGGTTCATCCAATTTAAGATAGCTAGGAGACAGTTAGAGATTTGAGCCTCTGTTTCCGCTGTTAATGAAGGGGTGGATAAATATATTTGGGTATCATCAGCATACAGATGATAATTAAAGCCAAATGATCAGATGAGCTCTCCCAAAGATAGAGTGTACAGGGAGAACAATAGCGGACCAAGTACAGAGCCTTGAGCACCCCCACATTAAGTGGAACTGGAGATGAGGTTTTGTTAGCAAAGGACACAGTAAATGATTGGTTAGAAAGGTAAAAAGAAAGCCAAGATGCAGCCTGGTTATGGATGTCAAGTGAATACAGAGTCTGCATCTGGAGAGAGTGGTCAACCGTATCAAATGCAAATGATAGGTCAAGGAGGATAAGGATGGAGAAGTGACCTTTGGCTTTGGCAACCTGAAGATCTTTTGTAACTCTGCACATAGCAGTCTCAGTAGAGTGAGCAGGCCGGAAACCAGATTGCAGAGGGTCTAACAGATCATGGGTGTGTAGAAAGTCAGTAATATGTGAGAACACAATACGTTCTAAGAGTTTAGAGGAAGTGGTAGAAGTGAGACAGGATGATAATTTGACAGACAGGATGGGTCAAGTGTGGCCTTTTTAAGAGTAGGTTTGACACAGGCATGTTTGAAAGGAGAAGGAAAGGTTCCAGAAGCTAGAGTGGAATTGAAGATGTGAGTAAGTGGTGGCCTAAGCTCTGCAATAAAGTGTTTGAGCAGAGAAGAAGGCATAGGTCAAGGGGGCAAGTTATGATTGGGGAGGACAAGAGAAGCTTGGAGACTTCAGACATTGTTACCGGAGGGAAGGAATTAAGATATGCAGAAGGGGGCATAGGAAGGAGGAGCTGGTTTGCATTAGTAGAGGTAGGGAACTGATTGAGGATGGACTCTACTTTATCAGTAAAGTCCTGAGGAAATTGTGTCTGGTTGAGTGATACTGTTGATGACAGATGGAGAAGGGTATTGAATAGAGAAAACAGGCGTCATGGGTTGCATTTGTGATGGTTTATAAGGGAACTGTAGTACTCTTGGTTGGCCTTTGACAAAGCAGAATTGAGGCAGGATGGTAGAAATTTATAGTGAATAAAGTCTGCTTGCATACGGGATTTCTTCCACATACGTTCAGCAGATGAGCACAGGAGCGTAAGAATCTGGTTTGTGAGAGGGGTGGCATTGGTGGGGGTGACCCATGTGCCTGCTTCACTTGCTTGGCACACAAGTCGCTCCATTGCTCTCTTCCTGGAGCAAAGTGAAGGGACCTGCTGGCAATTTTTTTACTTCTGACTTTAAATAGTGTTGCACCTTGTCTACATCCATATCTTTTTTTACATATGACCAAATATATTGAATATTTTAATTATTGTCTTTGATTTATCTCTTGATATTACTGTTTTTTTCAAAAAAGGTTATTGCATATCAGGTTTTCTTATTTGTTTTTCCCATTTATTGATTTAAAAAAGTATGGAGTGTGCTGGTATGCTCCTGTAGCCAATGTGATGCCATGTATAGGGAGGTCAATCTGGTGGTCCTTGTGCTACCATGGATTGACTGCCAGTTAGTCTGGGTATGTGACCGTGCCATCCTGTACTGACTAAGAATAGGGACAGTGTTAGGTTAGTGTTAGGGAGGTCAAACCCACACCCCCAATCCTGAAAACAGTCCCAATCCCACAACTAGTCTGAGTGTTAAGGGCATGGCATCAAATCGACAGGCGACACACAATTTCAGTTCCCCAAAAAAAGAAATTCTAAAAAAAATCAAGAATTATGTAGGGTTATGGTAACTAAGAATGCATTTAGATGCAGAGAATGTCCTTCAGAGGTTTCTATAGTACCATATGTTCTTGTGGTGGTCATTTGAACTTTATGCTGTGTGGACATATGTGCAAATAAAATAAAAAACATTTTTTGGAGACCCACTTGTTGTGTTTATTCCATATAGCTCAACATGACACCTAATTGCACACCATATACAATGTTTCAGGGTGGCATATAACCGAATCCCTTCAGCAGGTATAAATTAACACTATGATCCATGGTAATGCTGCCTGCTATTGTCCATTTCAGAAAATTTCCATATGTTGCAAATCCAAAATAAGTTCATATAGCATATTTATCCCAAGTGATTTTCTTACAATGATTAAATTATATATATATTTAAAAAAAAGGTTATCTATTAACTTGGGATTTTTCTAACTTTTCTAATTGTATTTTATATCCTTTTTTTTATTTTATTTGAATGAAATAAGGTAAATGTTCTGTGATACAGTACACCATAATAAATAACACCTAAAATATTCATTCAAACCTATGTTTGCCATATTTAATTTCCTGATCCAGAACAATTCTCTCTGCAAAAGCTTACAAGCAGTGTCTCCCTCTGGCATGATCACTTGCTCCAAAATCTTCCTTCATAATCACATTGTGTCTGGACTTAGAGAAATGCCTACTGACACTAGCGTTACTTTTTACTCCGTTTTTATATTGCTCCTGTGTTCATTTAAACGTATCCTTATTTGCCTGCTAGTTTGTCCTACGTAGGCCAAGCCGCATGGGCATTTTAAGAGGTAAATAACATTTCTTGAGAGGCATGTATAATACCCTTTCAACCTAATATTGTAACCTTGCGAAGGGTGAGTAATATCAGACCCCTAAATGATACCATTACAGTTTTGGCAGGACATGCATGGAAAAGTGCCATAGTGTGGGGTGCCTAAAACCGTTGTTTAAGGACTGATGACGTTACCCCAAATTCTTTCCCTTCCTGTATGCAAAAAGGAGCTGTGTATCTAAATATTTATTGTTGGAATCACTGTTTTGTAGCATTGGCTATTACCTTTTATAATGTTTTTAATAGCTTTACAGCGTGTGTCATAAGGTCTTAAGAATAATTACGCTGCTTCATCCAGGGCAATGAAAGGACAAAAGGACGAGTCTATGGAACCATATACATAATGTGACTCTGATATTTGCGGCTACTGATTCAGAATTGCTTTTCTGTATTGTCTTACCTGTAGGAATACATGATTTGTCCAAAATCCCCCTGATTGATCATTTCAAGTTTAAAGGGTGGCCCAGCTGTGCTGCACTTTTGATATTAGCTGAGCCCCCCTTGAGCAGACACTGAAGCAGCCAAATGGAGCTGAACTCGCAGAAGGGAGCTGCCCACCAATATTTTTTTTTTAACTTGTGGGGGCCCTGACCACTTTTTTTTTTTACTTGTGTAGCCCTGTCCACCAATGTTGTTTCACCTTATATGTGGAGCCCTGATGTAGGAGGCTTGTGTAGGAGGCCTGGCCTACATTGTCATACTGGCCAATAATGGTTATTTTTTTACCAAGGGATTAAACCAAGAGGCTCTTAATTGTTAATTATAAATGTAAATTCTAAAACTAAATGCAATTTATGTTAGCGTATGCACCTCCTTAAGGAGCCTACCTTGACGTGGTGGCAGGCTTAATACTTCATTGGCCAAAAGTGCTTTTATTGTTTAGCTCTCGTGTCTGTGTGGAGTTTCTACTGTGGGATGAGGTGGGCAGGGCCTATGGCCAGGCCTGGGAGTCAAAATAGGCCTTGCCATTCCAAGTACACAGAGGCCCAACCAGCACTCTACCAGCCCAAACTGCCCCCTACCAGCCCACTATATGGTAACTTTCTATTGAACCATACAGCAGCCCCTCTAGCAGAACCCACAGATTGCCAGTCCGGGCCTGCCTATGGCAGGGTGGGCAGGACCTGGAAAATGTTGTCTTGACACCAGTTTCTCTCGTGAGCCCACACTGCTCCAGTCTACTGTCCAACCCTACATAAGCTTCCTGAATTTTACATGTCATGAGACTATATAGGAAACTGTCCTTGTTAAGGGTTCAGATTTGGTCCTGCCAGGACCTTAGGAACCAAGCCTCTATTTTGCAGTATTTGGTTGAATCCTGAATGCCTGACTAACCAAATGTTAAAGGGATTCTGCCATGGAAAACGTGTCTCTCCAGCACAATCATGCATTGAAATCTCATCAGTTTCACTGAAACAATAGCTGAAAGCAGTCCCATTGTGAAATGCTGGCTCTTTCTGAAAGCACAGGATCAGACACAATGACTATTGGTTTTATTTATTAAGAATACTTTTTTAAATGGTATAATGAATTATTTGCTATGTACAAAGTGTAGTTTAGTTATAAAACCACACCATAAAAATCATGACAGAAGCCCTTTAAAATTAGACTGCTGGACAGCTGAAGATAATCATTTTTTGGGAAGGGGACAGGGGGAAGTTGCTGTTAGGGTATTTGATTTGTCATTTGGAGTCCAGCACTGACAATTAGTAAATTAGTGGATTTGGGCCATTCTTATTCTACTGGAAAGCCACAACCATGTACCACCTATACTCCTGAAGAAGCCATTCAAGTGGAAACACGTAGGGCAACATAGGTGGACGGTGGTGAGAGTAGCTCCAACCGCTCCCTCCATAGACAGGCAGGTTGCACCATCCAGGAAAGGAAGGGAGGGGGGCAGGCTACTGTGGCTTGCTAATTGCTAAAATGTAAAGGCGTTTATAACATTCCGATTTTGGTTTTGTACTGAAAGACTGCAAAAGGTGGACAGATGGTAGAGCTTTGTGTTTTTATGGACACGGTCCAACACTGCGCTAATAAATGCAGTGGGTGTGTTGAGTTGTGGTGAATTGGTCACATATGGTGCGTTTTAGATTTTAACTATTTTCCTAATTAAAAGTTATATTTTAAGTAAGTGTGTGGGATCAAAGTTTAAAGTTGTCACTTGAAGTGACTTGAGTTGCTGTGAGTTAAAGGACTAATGCTCACACTATCTGGGTGCTATGTTCCAACTCCAGTTGTTTCTAATAATTTGATACCTAACATAATAACAACTTACTACCATATATTTTTACATTTTTATTCTACACCATATTGGCCAAGGGCAACAAGATCATATTGTAGTTTAAATTCCAAAATGGGGAGCTGCATAAGAAAAAAAAATATTAAAAAAACCATTGTAAGACCAATTACAATTCGTCTTAAGTTGGCCATACAGGTGGTCATATATGGACCGGCATATTATTGCCTCAATGGGGCCCCATCAATGGGCCTGCCTGACTGATATCTTGCCCAAAAATTGGCAGCTATCTATCTGCCAAATTTAAAATTTCCATTGGGAATAGGAGTGTATCAGCTGGTTGATATGGTCCTCGCCCTGATGCCCTGCGTTATTTTGATTGTGATCCAAATGTCAGCCTGTTGAAAAAAACACGGGTTCAGCTTGCTTGTTGCATGAAGATTGATAAAGGGCACCTTTTAAAAAGTAGCATGCCTCAGGCCTAGAGGTGGGACAGGAAATTAATTCACTTTCCATTCTGCACTTTCTAGATGTCTCTAATATCCTCTCATTCCCCCTCCCTTCTCAACATCTAATTGTGTAGCCTGTGCATGGCCATATGGCACATAAGATATTAGGATGATGCAAAGTTTGCCTTAATAACAGTGTTCATGAAATGGAACCTACTTGCTTGCTATGATTGTGAATTCCAAAACTGAAGGAAACAGGATTTAAATAATTTATATAGTTTAAGTAAAGTTTATTTTGCTTGGCAAACAGTAAAAATGAATTGGGAATTATTTCTTACAGTAGCAGGTTCCCTTTAATGTCCTGTCTGACATCTCAGTAATCCAGGTGCAGAATCTGTTAAGTGTTACAGTTTGCTACGTGAGTTGATACATTTCTCAGAAGCATCTGTGGGAATACAAGCAACTATTGTATCTATTATATCCATAGCCTTTCATGAAACTCAGATATTGTACTTAGCAGGGCCAAAGATAAGGAATATAGCAACTAATGTATCAATTTAGAACAGTTTACAGAGTCTGATCCCCTCTCAGAGCTGCCACAAATAGTAAATAGCAATTGAAAAAAAAGTCGATTTCTGAACTATCTGAAAACAACTGAATTGAAAAAAATGTTGGAAGCAGAACAACCTGCCAAGGTTTATTCTTATTCACTTTGTTCCTGGGCAATAAACGATACTCAAAATCTCAATTGTCTACTGTTTTAACAAACAAATAATATATACAGACTTTTGGGGGTTCAATGAATCACACACCCAGTATATAGCATCAATTTATCTAAAGGTTCAGTAACGCTAAACTGGAAGCACATAGCATATAACATTATCTTTATGTAGATAAACACAACAGTCCTCCTGCAGGTATGGATTCTCCACCAAGCATTCTCACACTGGGTTAATGGGCTGAAGATTGTGTTTATAATGGTTATTCCTGGGATCTTCCAGCCATTCCACTTCATGGTTTGAAGGCTGTATGCTCAGTGCACTCGCTGGCACATACACGCAGCAAAAATCTGGAGGAAAACAAGAAAAAAACCTTTATAACACAATCTCAAGGAAGAATTTAATGTGAAACATGAATGTTTCACAGTAATGTATTTTAGTTCACAGGGATATGGTCCATATTTCACAATACCACTGCCATATTCAGTATGAGGAAAGTGGATTAATATTTTTGCAAAATATATTTTTCACAGCTACACTGCTAGTTTGGGGAAGAAAGAGAAAGCACGGAATAGTAAAAGGGCAGAAAACTAAGAAAAGGCAAAGGATAATGGCATACCAGAAAGAAAACAAAATGGGAGAAAGAGGAGGAGGTGAACATCAGTGGATAAAAAAAAAGGAAATGTAGAGAGAAGAGACTAAATATGAATTAAAAAAGCAATACCAAAAATAGCGAAAACAAAAAAAATGGAGTTGATAAGATGGGGAGAAAAAAGGAAAAGGGAGATAAAATAAAAAAGGAAGGAAGAAAAAGAAAATAAGTTAAGGATGATTTTATATGACTATTACTAGAAGCTGCGTATATGACAAAGGAAGAGCAGAAGAGGAAAGGTTCAGAGTAATATGTGTGAGAGAAATAATAGAGTAAGAGGAAAAAGTACATAAAGCAAAATTTGTTTTAAAAATATAGAAGTGAAAATACAGTAAGAAGAGCAAAATTAGAGAACATAGGAATTAATGTTCCTCATATTTTCACAACTGTTATAATTTTTGGGCCTGTGCCCCAATTCCTTCAGCACCTAGCATTGTCCCTGACTGAAGAAACAGTAGAGTTTAAAAAAAAACCAAAAAGATTAGAATCAGCAAAATTGTACAGCTGTCACTGCAGGACTCTTCTTCCAGTTGGACAGATAAGAAGAATGGGGTCAGACAGTGTTTAAGGGTGACCTTCAGTCTGTGGTTTATCACACCTAAAGGGGTTGTTCACCTTGAAATTTGCTTTTAAAATAATGTAGAGTGTGATATTCCGAAACTATTCACAATTGGTTTTCATTTTTTATTATTTGTGATTTTTAACTTATTTAGCTTTTTATTCAGCAGCTCTCCAGTTTGCAGTTTCAGCAATCTGGTTGCTAGGGTCCAAATTTCTCTAGCAACCATGCATTGATTGGAATAAGAGACTGGAATATGAATAGGAGAGGGCCTGAACAGTACGACTGTTAATAAAAAAAATGAATAAAAAATGAAAATCATATGTGAATTGTCTCAAAATCACTCTCTACATCACACTAAGCATTAACTCAAAGGCAAACAACCACTCTAAAGAAAGGGGTGCTGCTCTATATTGTAACATAGTCAGTAAGGTTGAAAAAAGACATACGTCCATTAAGTTCAACCTTTTAGTTTTTTTTTCTTTTTTAATCTACCTAACTGCTAGTTGCTGCTAGGCAAAAAAAACCCATCTGAAGCCTCTCCAATCTGCCTCAGAGGGGAAAAAATTCCTTCCTGACTCCAAAATGGCAATCGGACTAGTCCCTGGATCAATTTGTACTATGAGCCATCTCCCATAACCCTGTATTCCCTCACTTGCTAAACACCATCCAACCCCTTCTTAAAGCTATCTAATGTATCAGCCTGTACAACTGATTCAGGGAGAGAATTATATATATATATATATATATATATATATTTATATATAATATATATTTAAAAAACCTTTTAGGGTTAGTTTTCATCTCCACCGCAATTAACTCTTCATTTCCTTTCTTTGCCTTTCGGATTGCTGATTTACAACATTTATTACAGTGTTTATATTCATTAAATGCAGCTTCTGTCCAACAGATTTGTAGTTTTTAAATGCCTTTCTCTTCTTTCCTATTAACTTCTTTACTTCTGTATTAAGCCGCATAGGATGATTCTTAGAGCTTCTACATTTACTCTTTAAGGGAATAAATTGAGAACAGTAATCATTTTAAATGACAACCATTTCTGTTCTGTGTTTTTAGCTGAAAACTTAATGCCCCAATCAATATTCTGTAAGGCAGCCCTCAAGGCACTAAAATTAGCTTTTCATGGTTTTTGTTGCCCCAGTATATATTTGGTTTTTGCACCAGACATTAAATGATATAACATTATGGTCACTATTACACAGGGGTTCAATGACTTGCACATTTGCTTTAAGTTCTGGGTCATTTGAGATCACTAGGTCCAGAATAGCTTTTTATCTGGTAGGCTCCCATTAACTGATCTGGCAGTATTGTTGCTCCAGTCAATAGCTGGGTAATTAAAATCCCCCATTGTCATTACTTTACCCAGACTAGCGCCCTTTTCTATTTGCATCAGGATCTTAGCCTCCTCACCTACATTAGGGGTTGCCTTGAGCTGGTAAAGAACCCTAAACATAATGTACAACATTTCTAGGCTACTTCTTTAGTTCAGCTTTAGTTCTCCTTTAAAGTCCCTATGGCCAAATAGTAAACTTATGGTCCTGAAACTGGAGGTGGGTCAGGCAATGGTGTCTCTAAGCTTTTGGATCATGCTCATAGAATGTAACATCTGAATTATCTTGGTTAATAAGGCTACAGGGCTGGTTCCAGCTTCTGGTATATACGCCGCCTTAGCTGGTGATATATGGCAAGAGGCCAAAGCAGAAGAAAAAGTACTGTGGATGGCAAAAAAAAAAACAGTATAATGAGTTATAGTGCAGAGAACAGTGTTTTGGGTTTTGCCGAGGGCAATAGGACATGGTCCTGATGGCATATCCATGATGTTTGAAAAACAGAGAAGAGGATATCACTTGTCAAACACCGTGAATAGATTGTGGAATCTATTTTTATCACATTCTACTTCTCTGAACCCCACAGGACAACCTCTATACTGAACCCCAGGTCCAGCTCAGAAGCAGAATAGAGGGCAGAAGGCAGAACTAAATATTATTAGCTGGTTTTAATGTATAAATTAAATACTATTAGAATTGCTGGGATGAACTACTGATTTACCAGGTCTTTCCCTAAATATGTTTATATTTATTTCTTTGGTACAAATATCCTTTACAAGCGAAGATGTTCAACTTACAAAGCAAATATGACAGAACAACACCAGGAATGTATCCACCAAGAACAGCTAGGAATGTCAGGAAGCTGCAGACCAAAAGGCAGAACTGCATATGGGAAAAGAAACATGCAATATGTTTAGATCCATCAATAAATACATGCAACGGAGAAATTCAGTAAATTCTTTTCTTGGCCCAAACCAATTCTTGGTTGTTCTATAGTGTTTATTTATAGCAAGTATTAGTCAATTCTCTAAAGTGTGTATTTGGGTGCATGCCCCACAATTAGCCACAATTAGGGTTGCCACCTTTATTGAAAAATATTACCAGCCAGTGGGGGCGAGCACCAAAAGGGGACGGCCCATGATGCAAAAAGGGGGTGGGGCTATGTGGCATTCCACAAAAGGGGCGGAGCAACACGCAGCGATGTCCACAGCGCTGGAAAAAGGGTAAGTTCTGTGCGAATTGGGGGCAGGCCAGGGGCTTTTTTTTTTAAAGGGTATTACAATTACCGGCAACTGCATTGCCGGTAAATTTGTAATACCGGCCCCGGCAGGTGTTTTACCGGCTAGGCCGGTAAAACTACTGGCCGGGTGGCAACTCTAGCCACAATATTATTATAGGATATAACAACAATCCATATAAGTGGGATACACACAGGCCTATAATGGATAAATGACTCAGCCACTACATACTGCAAATGAACAATTATTGGTGTAGTAGTAGTACTACTCTACAGGTTGTAATCAAGGCTGTTTTTAGATCAGGTTCTGCTCTAGGCACCAGGCCTCATCCCGCCCCTTGTGCCAGAGATTAGTGCATGCGCAGGACAGCCAGCCCACATGCCTAAGCACTGGCCCTCAAACACCTATATATGGTATATAGGCCCTGGTTGTGACTGGAATAGTGGACTTGCTGCTGCCTGGAGGAGCATAATAGCGTACCACCCAGTCCCTGCTTCAGCTCAAGGATGTTCATGGTTTCCTCACATTAACGTCCAACTTTCAGGTCCTTCCATAATATTTCTAAGGAATTAAGGACTTTAATTTAAACTTAACTTCTGCTTTAACCATTTTTTTGGTAGATAAACATTGTCTAGGGTCAAGTGTGCATGACTCTACAGTTCGTGGGCCATACCTTGACATTGTCCTGAGGCAATTGCTATTAGAACTCAGAATTCCCATACATGTCAACTCCCCTGTATGTGTAGGATTTAACTCTTTAGGAACAGTTCTGTTTTTTAAAGGTTATCAGAAATTTCATATGTTTCAGCCATGACGCGCTTTAACTAACCTCTGTTGCTAAGAGCAGACTTGCACAGTAAAGAGCCACGTTTCCGTTTTTAAAATATTTTAATTTTAAAATAAGAACTCACACTTGCTTATCATCCAGTTGACTGAAACACCTGATTATTTTCCCCATCAAATGAATTGAGAATCCCACAGGTTCCCATACTTTCACAAATATGTACCTTTACATTTTACTCAATAAATAAATGAATAAGCATTATGTGTTGACTCGTTTGTTTAATTGGGTTCTCATCTATTTTAGTGTTGAGCCCTATCAAAAACCCAAATAGTATTCTTTCCCCAGCCATAAGGCCACATTTACAGTAACAAAAATCGTTCCAGGGAGACATAAATTGATATAATTTTTTTAAAATGTGTCACTGTTCACTGCTTATCAGGGTTGGCTAGTAATCTCAATAGTAAAAGTTATTTTTGGCATGAAGGAAAATGCAAGTGAGAGTCGAAATAAATATTAAAAGAAATTGTTTGTATCGTTGTATTCCTGTTCCTGCTATGAAGTAACAAATGGTTTTATCTAAAACCAAGGGAGTTTTGAAAAGGAAAAAAATACTACAACTGTGACACAAGTTGTCATGTTTTCTAGAAGAGCCACTGAGACATATCACACTTATATATATTTATAACAAATTAAAAATAAACTTATAATATAGACAAGTAGGTTTCCAAAGACTTAAATGTAGTCTAAACATACATTACAATTAGATTTACACATTCCTTGTTAAATATCTATATTATGGACAGTTGAGAATAAGTTCAGAAGTTTTGACTTCTTGGGGCCCTTACACACCCTGGACACCTCAGCAGTTGCTGGGACTCCCATGCTCTGTAATTAAAACATCTATATAAAAATGTCTTACATGAAATTCAGGTATTGCTGCAACAAAAGGAGCTACATCACTGGTATAAAACAACTATCCAGAACATTGGTTAAATGATTGTAATTATTTTAAATTCCATCAGTGTTTCCATTTGTATAGTCCAGTGGTATTTGCTGTATCGCCATGTGCTAGTAACTTCATGCTGAGAAGAAATACAACATGAATCAAAATAATTCCTTACAGGTAAGCACAAGAGTTTGTGGGCTGATCCAAAATCAAATCCTCTGCTTTACTGTAAATCTGATCAGATAAAGCTAAAGTTATTTTGTTCATATACACTTACTTATGACAGTAAAATGTAGTCAATGTGTAGCAGTTAGAAAAAAAGTCAGGCTATATCTCCTCAAATAATAACGAGAATCTATCAGGCTATAGCTCCTCAAACAAAAAATGTAGTAGCAGTATTCCCCTCATACACGATAGTCAAACTACAATTTTTATATGTAGTTTACCTATTTTTAGACATGCAACTACATTTGATGTGATCTATTGGTGTCAGTAGAGTGATCTACCCAACACATGCTCAAAGCTTGTTCATTTGCTTCTAATGCCAGTATTAAGCAGTTGGATTTCCTTTGAAACTCTGGTGCAAGTCCCACTCCCTGGTTGTTTGTGCAATCTTGGTTGGGTCGTCTGTCCTGGGTTTTTCAGTCTGTTGCTCTGATATTTGTGAAGGACACCAGTAAGGAAGAGGAAGGACACCATTAAGTAAGAAGAAGTATTGTGCCATCCATACAGGCACACAGGAGATCCAGATAAACTGCACTAAGACAGCATGTACAGACACACATTGGCAAAGTACTTGGTACCAGCATCAAGAGTATAGGACATATAAGTGAGCTGCCCTTCTTACCACTCTTGTCTTGGTTGTGTGGCAAAGAAGACTAAGGGTAGTGTCACATATTGATGTCTGGCCAGAAGAGTATTGAGTTTATCTCCAGCATATATACACTACTGGAGAAAATGCAATGTGGCACTAAGCATCACAGCTACAATAGAACCTGACTTGCAGACCCTGTTGACATCACTAGCATTATCATGGCACAAGAAAGTTATTATGAATGCTCCTTCTATCTTGGCTGTTTGCCACAAACTTGGCATGATGTGAAAATCCTATGATACTTAATGTGATTTTTGGTTCTATTACCAAAACAGGAGAGTGGGCAACAATGGCTTAACCTGTCCCATACTAAGGAGGCACAATCTCATACAATGTATTATTTTGCCTGTAACACCAAATACAACTTGTTTAGCCAAAAGTTTAACAAGTTTTAATGTGGCAATGCCTGCCAATGTGTGGCAAATTGGAATGCTTTTATTCACACAGCATAATAAATAGACCATCTGTGTTTTGATTGCTGTGGCTTGTGGCAATTGTCAGAATGCAACTACCTGCCCTGGATTGCTTCCCATGCTGTTTAATGATTCTAATGCTAGAGGACTTGTGGGTCCTTTCCTTTATGAAGAAACACTGATAGATAATATCCTTAATATGCCGAAAAAAAGTATATGGTTTAAAATGGTTTTGATTAGATACATCCTACTATTTTCCCTACCGGCTTTTTCTATAAATGACCATGTGACCACTGATGTCATAATGGTCACTCCAGATAAACAACTGGCTTACTCAATGCGTGATCATGTGACCACTGATGTCATAATGTTCACTGCAGATCAACAACTAGCTTACTCAATGTGTGATCATGTGACCATTGATGTCATAATGCTTGCTCCAGATAAACAATATCAGGTATCTGTTAGTTGTGTCAGTGTGAGAAAGGAAGCTGAAGAGTGCAGATGTGCAGGTAAGAGACCTTCAATATTTTCATATTTTTATGAGATTTTAAATATATGAGAGCATCATGGCCATTCACACCACTTAGGTATTGTGCTAAAAGTGTATCCAGTGTTCCCCACGCCACAGTTTCTCCAAAAGGACTGATTCAAAACATGGGTTAGTTATGAGTGGAATGCAGGGGAGTTAAAACAGACATTATAGGACAGTTGAACAGATTATCCCCCCTACCTGCTAATATCTAGGCTAGCCTATGCAATCATTTTTAATTATGGATTATGTACATGCCCCACAATATGGATTATGTACAATGCCACATACTTTGAATAACCTAAGCAAATTGGGTATTAAACTATTCAGTGGACCCCTGGCATTCATTTTAGAATGTTTAATCTGGTTACGTAATCACCTGTATGAAGATAGGATATTGTAAATTGGAAACTTTGAGGATATTTTTCAAAAAATTTTCAGATTTTTTTTTATAAAAGTTGATTAATTTTAGCAAAGAACTGTAACTTCTGGAGTAGAAAGACATATTTACCCATTTTGTATTAGTCAGAAATCTTTTCTTTCCGAAAACCTAGTATCCTAGGGTTAATCTGTGTTCAGTTAAAGGCTTTGTCATTAGCTATTAGGGCATTGGACACACATGCAGATTTTTGCCTGGGTTTTTAAAAAAGCTGACCACCACATAAAATAAGCTAGGGTAAGTTACATTGCCTAAGATTAAATTGCTAGCGGTATCTTTGCAGCGGCCAGCATTTATTTATAAACCACGGGTGAACCATGCTGAAAACTTGGCAAGATCTACATGTGTGTCCATGCCCTTAGGAGCAGTGACAGGTGGAGAGGGGCATTTGTCTGCCAGTGCTCTCCCTGAGAGAAAATGCTAAAGGCCTTAGTGCTGTACTGGCATTTATAGTGCCTGCCATTTCTTTTGAATTGGACCAATTTTCTTCATTTTCAAGTTGTGTGTTTCTCTAGTACTAATGACCATCTGTACATACCCCTAAATGAAGTTTATTGTGTTCTCTAAATAGGGATACAATTGGGAACCTTTATCAAATAGGAAAAAGCAGAGCTCAACCCTAGTTTTCCAGATGGAATATACAGCTCTTTATTCACTTATGTGCAGTTTAATGAGCATATTTAATACAGGAGCATATCTCATCATAATCCTACACAGGTAAATAGAGAGCTGGGAAGTTCCTTTTCTGGCGAACTATGGTGTATTATATTTGCCCCTAAATAATTAAAAAAACACATTATGGTTATATTTATCAAAGAATAAATACAATTTACCTTAGTTCTCCAGAAAGGGGTATAGAGTAAACTTAGTTTTAACCCCTTGATATGTAAGTGAAAAGAGAACTAGTGGTCTGTGGCAAGCTTTATTTTTATGCTTTATTATATTTATCCCTGACTCTCTAAATTGCTAGTTCTTATACTGCCTTAATCAGTTTACAACCTCACTTAGAGATTTATACACAACTCTGTTAAGTGAGTGGGCACCTTGTTTAATCATAAATGGTGATCAAGGCCAATTCTGAGGTGGCTTGCTGCTGCTGTTGCCTCTCTCCCCTCTAGCGCTGGAGGGGGGCCCAGAGCCTCAATGTAGGATGACAATCCAAATAGGGGCTACCAAATGGCCAATTACAGCATTCATGTGGAATCCCAAGAACATTTTTCATGCTAGTGTTGCTCCCCCAACTCCTTTTACTTCTAAATGTTGCTCACGGGTTCAAAAGGTTGGGGATCCCTGCTCTAGGATCATCCTAGAGCAAAGTGAAGAGACCCTGACCCTGACTTCTGACTTTAAATATGTGTTGCACCTGTCTACATCCACATCTTTTTCACACATGACCAATATATTGAATATTGCAATTATTCTCTTTGAGTTATCTCTTGGTATAAATGTCTTATGGGTAAATGTTTGCAAGAAAGGTGTATGGCATATTAGGTTTCCTTATTGTTTGTCCCATTTATTGATTTAAAAAAGTTTGGCGAGTGTAAGAAAAGGAAGACAGAAGACATAGGAAAATAATCAGAATGGCACGCCCTGAAGTACGGAAGGTAGGATTTTTTTTAATGATTATATACCTTGTAAGGTAAAAAACCCTTTTACACAAGCCAGAAGCTAAGCTCTTCGCTACTGTCCCGTCTGTTAGTGCACGCTCGACTGTAATGTGGGGAAGAAGGCATACCTCATTACGGAAGACAGACAGTAGTGCCTGTTAGATTGTAAGCTCCCCATGTGGGGCAGGGGACTGATGTGAATGATGTAAACTCTCTGTAAACCACTGCGGTAAAGTGTGTTGTGAGCCAAAAGATTAAGATATAACTGACCTAACTGTGAGTGAATGTGATAGGAAACTTAGATTGTAAGCTCCTGTGGGGCAGGGACAGATGTGAATGAAATATATCTTTGTAATGCACTGCGTAAAATGTGACGACTCTAAAGAAATAAGAAAAGGAAGCGAGACGATATGGGAAGATGATGTGGCGGCGCTATAGAAATAAAAAAAATAAGACATAGGAAAATAATCAGAATGGCAACGCCTGAAGTACGGAAGGTAGGATTTTTTTAATGATTATATACCTTGTAAAGTAAAAACCCTTTTTACACTCACAAGCCAGAAGCTAAGCTCTTCGCTACTGTCCCGTCTGTTAGTGCACGCTCGACTGTAATGTGGGGAAGAAGGCATACCTCATTACGGAAGACAGACAGTAGTGCCTGTTAGATTGTAAGCTCCCCCTGTGGGCAGGGACTGATGTGAATGATGTTAACTCTCTGTAAACCACTGCATAAAGTGTGTGTGTGAGCCAAAAGGTTAAGATTATAGCTGACCTAACTGTGAGTGAATGTGATAGGAAACTTAGATTGTAAGCTCCCGTGGGCAGGGACAGATGTGAATGAAATATAATCTTTGTAATGCACTGCGTAAAATGTGACGGCTCTAAAGAAATAATAAAAGGAAGCCAAGACGATATGGGAAAATGATGTTACGGCGCTATAGAAATAAGAAAAGGAAGACAGAAGACATATGAAAATAATCAGAATGGCACGCCTGAAGTACGGAGGTAGGATTTTTTTTAATGGTTATATATCTTGTAAGGTAAAAACCCTTTTACACTCACAAGCCAGAAGCTAAAGCTCTTCGCTACTGTCCCGTCTGTTAGTGCACGCTCGACTGTAATGTGGGGAAGAAGGCATACCTCATTACGGAAGACAGACAGTAGTGCCTGTTAGAATGTAAGCTCCCCCTGTGGGGCAGGGACTGATGTGAAAGATGTAAAACTCTCTGTAAACCACTGCGTAAAGTGTGTGTGTGTGTGAGCCAAAAGTTTAAGATATAACTGACCCTAACTGTGAGTGAATGTGATAGGAAGCTTAGATTGTAAGTTCCCGTGGGGCAGGGACAGATGTGAATGAAATATAATCTTGACTAAGAATGCGTTTAGATGCAGAGTGTGTCCTTTTGCGGTTGTATAGTTCTTTATGTTCTTGTATTGGTCATCTGAACTTGATGCGGTATAGACATAGGTGCAAATAGTCAAGTTTAGAGTATTCTTGCAAATACAGGGGAGGAGAGAGGTGGCACCGGCGGGGGCAACCCATGTGCCTGCAGCATTTGCTTGGTGCACAGGTTGCTCCATTGCCCTTTCTTTGCTCTAGGATCATCCTAGAGCAAAGTAAAGAGACTCGCTGGTAATTTTTTTTACTTCTGACTTTAAATAGTGTTGCGCCTTGTCTACATCCACATCTTTTTCACACATGACCAAATATATTGAATATTGCAATTATTGTCTTTGAGTTATCTCTTGATATAACTGTCTTATGGGTAAGTTTTTGCAAAAAAGGTTATGGCATATTAGGTTTCGTTATTGTTTGTCCCATTTATTGATTTAAAAAAGTATGGAGAGTGTGCTGGTATGCTCCTGTAGCCAATGTGATGCCATGTATAGGGAGGTCAATCTGGTGGTCCTTGTGGCTACCGTGGATTGACTGCCAGTTAGACTGGGTGTGTGACCGTGCCATCCTGTACTGACTAAGAATAGGGACAGTGTTAGGGAGGTCAATCCCACACCCCCATCCCAACCCCAATCCTGAAAACAATCCCAATCCCACAGCCAGTCTGGGTGGTGAAGCCAGCCATCCGCAAAGACTGGCTTAGAGTTAGGGACTACAATAGGGACAGTTTTAGTGGTATGGCATCAAATTGACAGTAGTCACGTACACTTTTCACTTCCCAATAATTACAATTCTTTATCTTTTAAAAAAAATTCAAAACTGAAGAATATTTATGTTGACTAAGAATGCGTTTAGATGCAGAATGTGTCCCTTTGTGGTTGTAAAGTTCTTTATGTTCTTGTATTGGTCATCTGAACTTGATGCGGTATAGACATAGGTGCAAATAGTCAAGTTTAGAGTCTTCTTGCAAATTCAGGGGAGGAGAGGGGTGGCGTCGGCGGGGGTAACCCATGTGCCTGCAGCATTTGCTTGGTGCACAGGTTGCTCCATTGCCCTTTCTTTGCTTTAGGATCATCCTAGAGCAAAGTAAAGAGACCCGCTGGTAATTTGTTTTTTAGTTCTGACTTTAAATAGTGTTGTGCCTTGTCGACATCCACTTCTTTTTCACACATGACCAAATATATTGAATATTGCAATTATTCTATTTGAGTTATCTCTTGATGCAACTGTCTTATGGGTACCTTTTTGCAAAAAAGTTATGGCATATTAGGTTTCCTTATTGTTTGTCCCATTTATTGATTTAAAAAAGTTTGGAGAGTGTGCTGGTATGCTCCTGTAGCCAATGTGATGCCATGTATAGGGAGGTCAATCTGGTGGTCCTTGTGCTACCGTGGATTGACTGCCAGTTAGTCTGGGTGTGTGCCCGTGCCATCCTGTACTGACTAAGAATAGGGACAGTGTTAGGTTAGTGTTAGGGAGGTCAATCCCACACCCCCATCCCAACCCCAATCCTGAAAACAATCCCAATCCCACAGCCAGCCTGGGTGGTGAAGCCAGCTATCCGCAAAGACTGGCTTAGAGTTAGGGACTAGAATAGGGACAGTGTTAGGGGCATGGCATCAAATTGACAGGAGTCACGCACACTTTCACTTCCCAATAATTACAATTCTTTGTCTTTTGAAAAAAAATTCAAAATGGAAGAATATTTATGTTGACTAAGAATGCGTTTAGATGCAGAGTGTGTCCCTTTGCGGTTGTATAGTTCTTTATGGTCTTGTATTGGTCATCTGAACTTGATGCGGTATAGACATAGGTGCAAATAGTCAAGTTTAGAGTCTTCTTGCAAATACAGGGGAGGAGAGAGGGTGGCGCCGGTGGGGGCAACCCATGTGCCTGCAGCATTTGCTTGGTGCACAGGTTGCTCCATTGCCCTTTCTTTGCTCTAGGATCATCCTAGAGCAAAGTGAAGAGACCCCGCTGGTGATTTTTTTAAAATTCTGACTTTAAATAGTGTTGCGCCTTGTCTACATCCACATCTTTTTTCACACATGACCAAATATATTGAATAATTGCAATTATTGTCTTTGAGTTATCTCTTGATATAACTGTCTTATGGGTAAGTTTTTGCAAAAAAGGTTATGGCATATTAGGTTTCCTTATTGTTTTTCCATTTATTGATTTAAAAAAGTATGAAGAGTGTGCTGGTATGCTCCTGTAGCCAATGTGATGCCATGTATAGGGAGGTCAATCTGGTGGTCCTTGTGCTACCGTTGATTGACTGCCAGTTAGTCTGGGTGTGTGACCGTGCCATCCTGTACTGACTAAGAATAGGGACAGTGTTAGGTTAGTGTTAGGGAGGTCAATCCCACACCCCCATCCCAACCCCAATCCTGAAAACAATCCCAATCCCACAGCCAGTCTGGGTGGTGAAGCCAGCCATCCGCAAAGACTGGCTTAGAGTTAGGGACTAGAATAGGGACAGTGTTAGGGGCATGGCATCAAATTGACAGGAGTCACGCACACTTTCCACTTCCCAATAATTACAATTCTTTATCTTTTGAAAAAAATTCAAAATGGAAGAATTTTAATGTTGACTAAGAATGCGTTTAGATGCAGAGTGTGTCCCTTTGCGGTTGTATAGTTCTTTATGGTCTTGTATTGGTCATCTGAACTTGATGCGGTATAGACATAGGTGCAAATAGTCAAGTTTAGAGTCTTCTTGCAAATACAGGGGAGGAGAGGGGTGGCGCCGGTGGGGGGCAACCCATGTGCCTGCAGCATTTGCTTGGTGCACAGGTTGCTCCATTGCCCTTTCTTTGCTCTAGGATCATCCTAGAGTAAAGTGAAGAGACCCGCTGGTGATTTTTTTAAAATTCTGACTTTAAATAGTGTTGCGCCTTGTTTACATCCACATCTTTTTTCACACATGACCAAATATATTGATAATTGCAATTATTGTCTTTGAGTTATCTCTTGATATAACTGTCTTATGGGTAAGTTTTTGCAAAAAAGGTTATGGCATATTAGGTTTCCTTATTGTTTTTCCATTTATTGATTTAAAAAAGTATGAAGAGTGTGCTGGTATGCTCCTGTAGCCAATGTGATGCCATGTATAGGGAGGTCAATCTGGTGGTCCTTGTGCTACCGTTGATTGACTGCCAGTTAGTCTGGGTGTGTGACCGTGCCATCCTGTACTGACTAAGAATAGGGACAGTGTTAGGTTAGTGTTAGGGAGGTCAATCCCACACCCCCATCCCAACCCCAATCCTGAAAACAATCCCAATCCCACAGCCAGTCTGGGTGGTGAAGCCAGCCATCCGCAAAGACTGGCTTAGAGTTAGGGACTAGAATAGGGACAGTGTTAGGGGCATGGCATCAAATTGACAGGAGTCACGCACACTTTCCACTTCCCAATAATTACAATTCTTTATCTTTTGAAAAAAATTCAAAATGGAAGAATTTTAATGTTGACTAAGAATGCGTTTAGATGCAGAGTGTGTCCCTTTGCGGTTGTATAGTTCTTTATGGTCTTGTATTGGTCATCTGAACTTGATGCGGTATAGACATAGGTGCAAATAGTCAAGTTTAGAGTCTTCTTGCAAATACAGGGGAGGAGAGGGGTGGCGCCGGTGGGGGCAACCCATGTGCCTGCAGCATTTGCTTGGTGCACAGGTTGCTCCATTGCCCTTTCTTTGCTCTAGGATCATCCTAGAGCAAAGTGAAGAGACCCGCTGGTGATTTTTTTTAAATTCTGACTTTAAATAGTGTTGCGCCTTGTCTACATCCACATCTTTTTTCACACATGACCAAATATATTGAATATTACAATTATTGTCTTTGAGTTACCTCTTGATATAACTGTCTTATGGGTACGTTTTTGCAAAAAAAGTTATGGCATATTAGGTTTCCTTATTGTTTTTCCCATTTATTGATTTAAAAAAGTATGGAGAGTGTGCTGGTATGCTCCTGTAGCCAATGTGATGCCATGTATAGGGAGGTCAATCTGGTGGTCCTTGTGCTACCGTTGATTGACTGCCAGTTAGTCTGGGTGTGTGACCGTGCCATCCCGTACTGACTAAGAATAGGGACAGTGTTAGGTTAGTGTTAGGGAGGTCAATCCCACACCCCCATCCCAACCCCAATCCTGAAAACAATCCCAATCCCACAGCCAGTCTGGGTGGTGAAGCCAGCCATCCGCAAAGACTGGCTTAGAGTTAGGGACTAGAATAGGGACAGTGTTAGGGGCATGGCATCAAATTGACAGGAGTCACGCACACCTTTCGCTTCCCAATAATTACAATTCTTTATCTTTTGAAAAAAAATCAAAATGGAAGAATATTTATGTTGACTAAGAATGCGTTTAGATGCAGAGTGTGTTCCTTTGCGGTTGTATAGTTCTTTATGGTCTTGTATTGGTCATCTGAACTTGATGCGGTATAGACATAGGTGCAAATAGTCAAGTTTAGAGTCTTCTTGCAAATACAGGGGAGGAGAGGGGTGGCGCCGGTGGGGGCAACCCATGTGCCTGCAGCATTTGCTTGGTGCACAGGTTGCTCCATTGCCCTTTCTTTGCTCTAGGATCATCCTAGAGCAAAGTGAAGAGACCCGCTGGTGATTTTTTTAAAATTCTGACTTTAAATAGTGTTGCGCCTTGTCTACATCCACATCTTTTTTCACACATGACCAAATATATTGAATATTGCAATTATTGTCTTTGAGTTATCTCTTGATATAACTGTCTTATGGGTAAGTTTTTGCAAAAAAGGTTATGGCATATTAGGTTTCCTTATTGTTTTTCCCATTTATTGATTTAAAAAAGTATGGAGAGTGTGCTGGTATGCTCCTGTAGCCAATGTGATGCCATGTATGGGGAGGTCAATCTGGTGGTCCTTGTGCTACCTTTGATTGAATGCCAGTTAGTCTGGGTGTGTGACCGTGCCATCCTGTACTGACTAAGAATAGGGACAGTGTTAGGTTAGTGTTAGGGAGGTCAATCCCACACCCCCATCCCAACCCCAATCCTGAAAACAATCCCAATCCCACAGCCAGTCTGGGTGGTGAAGCCAGCCATCCGCAAAGACTGGCTTAGAGTTAGGGACTAGAATAGGGACAGTGTTAGGGGCATGGCATCAAATTGACAGGAGTCACGCACACTTTTCACTTCCCAATAATTACAATTCTTTATCTTTTGAAAAAAAATTCAAAATGGAAGAATATTAATGTTGACTAAGAATGCGTTTAGATGCAGAGTGTGTCCCTTTGCGGTTGTATAGTTCTTTATGGTCTTGTATTGGTCATCTGAACTTGATGCGGTATAGACATAGGTGCAAATAGTCAAGTTTAGAGTCTTCTTGCAAATACAGGGGAGGAGAGGGGTGGCGCCGGTGGGGGCAACCCATGTGCCTGCAGCATTTGCTTGGTGCACAGGTTGCTCCATTGCCCTTTCTTTGCTCTAGGATCATCCTAGAGCAAAGTGAAGAGACCCGCTGGTGATTTTTTTAAATTCTGACTTTAAATAGTGTTGCGCCTTGTCTACATCCACATCTTTTTTCACACATGACCAAATATATTGAATATTGCAATTATTGTCTTTGAGTTATCTCTTGATATAACTGTCTTATGGGTAAGTTTTTGCAAAAAAGGTTATGGCATATTAGGTTTCCTTATTGTTTTTCCCATTTATTGATTTAAAAAAGTATGGAGAGTGTGCTGGTATGCTCCTGTAGCCAATGTGATGCCATGTATAGGGAGGTCAATCTGGTGGTCCTTGTGCTACCGTTGATTGACTGCCAGTTAGTCTGGGTGTGTGACCGTGCCATCCTGTACTGACTAAGAATAGGGACAGTGTTAGGTTAGTGTTAGGGAGGTCAATCCCACACCCCCATCCCAACCCCAATCCTGAAAACAATCCCAATCCCACAGCCAGTCTGGGTGGTGAAGCCAGCCATCCGCAAAGACTGGCTTAGAGTTAGGGACTAGAATAGGGACAGTGTTAGGGGCATGGCATCAAATTGACAGGAGTCACGCACACTTTCACTTCCCAATAATTACAATTCTTTATCTTTTGAAAAAAATCAAAATGGAAGAATATTTAATGTTGACTAAGAATGCGTTTAGATGCAGAGTGTGTCCCTTTGCGGTTGTATAGTTCTTTATGGTCTTGTATTGGTCATCTGAACTTGATGCGGTATAGACATAGGTGCAAATAGTCAAGTTTAGAGTCTTCTTGCAAATACAGGGGAGGAGAGGGGTGGCGCCGGTGGGGGCAACCCATGTGCCTGCAGCATTTGCTTGGTGCACAGGTTGCTCCATTGCCCTTTCTTTGCTCTAGGATCATCCTAGAGCAAAGTGAAGAGACCCGCTGGTGATTTTTTTTAAAATTCTGACTTTAAATAGTGTTGCGCCTTGTCTACATCCACATCTTTTTCACACATGACCAAATATATTGAATATTGCAATTATTGTCTTTGAGTTATCTCTTGATATAACTGTCTTATGGGTACGTTTTTGCAAAAAAAGTTATGGCATATTAGGTTTCCTTATTGTTTTTCCCATTTATTGATTTAAAAAAGTATGGAGAGTGTGCTGGTATGCTCCTGTAGCCAATGTGATGCCATGTATAGGGAGGTCAATCTGGTGGTCCTTGTGCTACCGTTGATTGACTGCCAGTTAGTCTGGGTGTGTGACCGTGCCATCCTGTACTGACTAAGAATAGGGACAGTGTTAGGTTAGTGTTAGGGAGGTCAATCCCACACCCCCATCCCAACCCCAATCCTGAAAACAATCCCAATCCCACAGCCAGTCTGGGTGGTGAAGCCAGCCATCCGCAAAGACTGGCTTAGAGTTAGGGACTAGAATAGGGACAGTGTTAGGGGCATGGCATCAAATTGACAGGAGTCACGCACACCTTTCACTTCCCAATAATTACAATTCTTTATCTTTTGAAAAAAATCAAAATGGAAGAATATTTAATGTTGACTAAGAATGCGTTTAGATGCAGAGTGTGTCCCTTTGCGGTTGTATAGTTCTTTATGGTCTTGTATTGGTCATCTGAACTTGATGCGGTATAGACATAGGTGCAAATAGTCAAGTTTAGAGTCTTCTTGCAAATACAGGGGAGGAGAGGGGTGGCGCCGGTGGGGGCAACCCATGTGCCTGCAGCATTTGCTTGGTGCACAGGTTGCTCCATTGCCCTTTCTTTGCTCTAGGATCATCCTAGAGCAAAGTGAAGAGACCCGCTGGTGATTTTTTTAAAATTCTGACTTTAAATAGTGTTGCGCCTTGTCTACATCCACATCTTTTTTCACACATGACCAAATATATTGAATATTGCAATTATTGTCTTTGAGTTATCTCTTGATATAACTGTCTTATGGGTAAGTTTTTGCAAAAAAGTTATGGCATATTAGGTTTCCTTATTGTTTTTCCCATTTATTGATTTAAAAAAGTATGGAGAGTGTGCTGGTATGCTCCTGTAGCCAATGTGATGCCATGTATAGGGAGGTCAATCTGGTGGTCCTTGTGCTACCGTTGATTGACTGCCAGTTAGTCTGGGTGTGTGACCGTGCCATCCTGTACTGACTAAGAATAGGGACAGTGTTAGGTTAGTGTTAGGGAGGTCAATCCCACACCCCCATCCCAACCCCAATCCTGAAAACAATCCCAATCCCACAGCCAGTCTGGGTGGTGAAGCCAGCCATCCGCAAAGACTGGCTTAGAGTTAGGGACTAGAATAGGGACAGTGTTAGGGGCATGGCATCAAATTGACAGGAGTCACGCACACTTTCACTTCCCAATAATTACAATTCTTTATCTTTTGAAAAAAATTCAAAAATGGAAGAATATTTAATGTTGACTAAGAATGCGTTTAGATGCAGAGTGTGTCCCTTTGCGGTTGTATAGTTCTTTATGGTCTTGTATTGGTCATCTGAACTTGATGCGGTATAGACATAGGTGCAAATAGTCAAGTTTAGAGTCTTCTTGCAAATACAGGGGAGGAGAGGGGTGGCGCCGGTGGGGGCAACCCATGTGCCTGCAGCATTTGCTTGGTGCACAGGTTGCTCCATTGCCCTTTCTTTGCTCTAGGATCATCCTAGAGCAAAGTGAAGAGACCCGCTGGTGATTTTTTTAAAATTCTGACTTTAAATAGTGTTGCGCCTTGTCTACATCCACATCTTTTTTCACACATGACCAAATATATTGAATATTGCAATTATTGTCTTTGAGTTATCTCTTGATATAACTGTCTTATGGGTACGTTTTTGCAAAAAAAGTTATGGCATATTAGGTTTCCTTATTGTTTTTCCCATTTATTGATTTAAAAAAGTATGGAGAGTGTGCTGGTATGCTCCTGTAGCCAATGTGATGCCATGTATAGGGAGGTCAATCTGGTGGTCCTTGTGCTACCGTTGATTGACTGCCAGTTAGTCTGGGTGTGTGACCGTGCCATCCTGTACTGACTAAGAATAGGGACAGTGTTAGGTTAGTGTTAGGGAGGTCAATCCCACACCCCCATCCCAACCCCAATCCTGAAAACAATCCCAATCCCACAGCCAGTCTGGGTGGTGAAGCCAGCCATCCGCAAAGACTGGCTTAGAGTTAGGGACTAGAATAGGGACAGTGTTAGGGGCATGGCATCAAATTGACAGGAGTCACGCACACTTTCACTTCCCAATAATTACAATTCTTTATCTTTTGAAAAAAATCAAAATGGAAGAATATTAATGTTGACTAAGAATGCGTTTAGATGCAGAGTGTGTCCCTTTGCGGTTGTATAGTTCTTTATGGTCTTGTATTGGTCATCTGAACTTGATGCGGTATAGACATAGGTGCAAATAGTCAAGTTTAGAGTCTTCTTGCAAATACAGGGGAGGAGAGGGGTGGCGCCGGTGGGGGCAACCCATGTGCCTGCAGCATTTGCTTGGTGCACAGGTTGCTCCATTGCCCTTTCTTTGCTCTAGGATCATCCTAGAGCAAAGTGAAGAGACCCGCTGGTGATTTTTTTAAAATTCTGACTTTAAATAGTGTTGCGCCTTGTCTACATCCACATCTTTTTTCACACATGACCAAATATATTGAATATTGCGATTATTGTCTTTGAGTTATCTCTTGATATAACTGTCTTATGGGTACGTTTTTGCAAAAAAAGTTATGGCATATTAGGTTTCCTTATTGTTTGTCCCATTTATTGATTTAAAAAAGTATGAAGAGTGTGCTGGTATGCTCCTGTAGCCAATGTGATGCCATGTATAGGGAGGTCAATCTGGTGGTCCTTGTGCTACCGTTGATTGACTGCCAGTTAGTCTGGGTGTGTGACCGTGCCATCCTGTACTGACTAAGAATAGGGACAGTGTTAGGTTAGTGTTAGGGAGGTCAATCCCACATCCCCATCCCAACCCCAATCCTGAAAACAATCCCACAGCCAGTCTGGGTGGTGAAGCCAGCCATCCGCAAAGACTGGCTTAGAGTTAGGGACTAGAATAGGGACAGTGTTAGGGGCATGGCATCAAATTGACAGGAGTCACGCACACCTTTCACTTCCCAATAATTACAATTCTTTGTCTTTTGAAAAAAATTCAAAATGGAAGAATATTTATGTTGACTAAGAATGCGTTTAGATGCAGAGTGTGTCCCTTTGCGGTTGTATAGTTCTTTATGGTCTTGTATTGGTCATCTGAACTTGATGCGGTATAGACATAGGTGCAAATAGTCAAGTTTAGAGTCTTCTTGCAAATACAGGGGAGGAGAGAGGTGGTGCCGGTGGGGGCAAGCCATGTGCCTGCAGCATTTGCTTGGTGCACAGGTTGCTCCATTGCCCTTTCTTTGCTCTAGGATCATCCTAGAGTAAAGTGAAGAGACCCGCTGGTGATTTTTTTAAAATTCTGACTTTAAATAGTGTTGCGCCTTGTTTACATCCACATCTTTTTTCACACATGACCAAATATATTGATAATTGCAATTATTGTCTTTGAGTTATCTCTTGATATAACTGTCTTATGGGTAAGTTTTTGCAAAAAAGGTTATGGCATATTAGGTTTCCTTATTGTTTTTCCATTTATTGATTTAAAAAAGTATGAAGAGTGTGCTGGTATGCTCCTGTAGCCAATGTGATGCCATGTATAGGGAGGTCAATCTGGTGGTCCTTGTGCTACCGTTGATTGACTGCCAGTTAGTCTGGGTGTGTGACCGTGCCATCCTGTACTGACTAAGAATAGGGACAGTGTTAGGTTAGTGTTAGGGAGGTCAATCCCACACCCCCATCCCAACCCCAATCCTGAAAACAATCCCAATCCCACAGCCAGTCTGGGTGGTGAAGCCAGCCATCCGCAAAGACTGGCTTAGAGTTAGGGACTAGAATAGGGACAGTGTTAGGGGCATGGCATCAAATTGACAGGAGTCACGCACACTTTCCACTTCCCAATAATTACAATTCTTTATCTTTTGAAAAAAATTCAAAAGGAAGAATTTTAATGTTGACTAAGAATGCGTTTAGATGCAGAGTGTGTCCCTTTGCGGTTGTATAGTTCTTTATGGTCTTGTATTGGTCATCTGAACTTGATGCGGTATAGACATAGGTGCAAATAGTCAAGTTTAGAGTCTTCTTGCAAATACAGGGGAGGAGAGAGGTGGTGCCGGTGGGGGCAAGCCATGTGCCTGCAGCATTTGCTTGGTGCACAGGTTGCTCCATTGCCCTTTCTTTGCTCTAGGATCATCCTAGAGTAAAGTGAAGAGACCCGCTGGTGATTTTTTTAAAATTCTGACTTTAAATAGTGTTGCGCCTTGTCTACATCCACATCTTTTTTCACACATGACCAAATATATTGATATTGCAATTATTGTCTTTGAGTTATCTCTTGATATAACTGTCTTATGGGTACGTTTTTGCAAAAAAAGTTATGGCATATTAGGTTTCCTTATTGTTTTTCCCATTTATTGATTTAAAAAAGTATGAAGAGTGTGCTGGTATGCTCCTGTAGCCAATGTGATGCCATGTATAGGGAGGTCAATCTGGTGGTCCTTGTGCTACCGTTGATTGACTGCCAGTTAGTCTGGGTGTGTGACCGTGCCATCCTGTACTGACTAAGAATAGGGACAGTGTTAGGTTAGTGTTAGGGAGGTCAATCCCACACCCCCATCCCAACCCCAATCCTGAAAACAATCCCAATCCCACAGCCAGTCTGGGTGGTGAAGCCAGCCATCCGCAAAGACTGGCTTAGAGTTAGGGACTAGAATAGGGACAGTGTTAGGGGCATGGCATCAAATTGACAGGAGTCACGCACACTTTCCACTTCCCAATAATTACAATTCTTTATCTTTTGAAAAAAATTCAAAATGGAAGAATTTTAATGTTGACTAAGAATGCGTTTAGATGCAGAGTGTGTCCCTTTGCGGTTGTATAGTTCTTTATGGTCTTGTATTGGTCATCTGAACTTGATGCGGTATAGACATAGGTGCAAATAGTCAAGTTTAGAGTCTTCTTGCAAATACAGGGGAGGAGAGGGGTGGCGCCGGTGGGGGCAACCCATGTGCCTGCAGCATTTGCTTGGTGCACAGGTTGCTCCATTGCCCTTTCTTTGCTCTAGGATCATCCTAGAGCAAAGTGAAGAGACCCGCTGGTGATTTTTTTAAAATTCTGACTTTAAATAGTGTTGCGCCTTGTCTACATCCACATCTTTTTTCACACATGACCAAATATATTGAATATTACAATTATTGTCTTTGAGTTACCTCTTGATATAACTGTCTTATGGGTACGTTTTTGCAAAAAAAGTTATGGCATATTAGGTTTCCTTATTGTTTTTCCCATTTATTGATTTAAAAAAGTATGGAGAGTGTGCTGGTATGCTCCTGTAGCCAATGTGATGCCATGTATAGGGAGGTCAATCTGGTGGTCATTGTGCTACCGTTGATTGACTGCCAGTTAGTCTGGGTGTGTGACCGTGCCATCCCGTACTGACTAAGAATAGGGACAGTGTTAGGTTAGTGTTAGGGAGGTCAATCCCACACCCCCATCCCAACCCCAATCCTGAAAACAATCCCAATCCCACAGCCAGTCTGGGTGGTGAAGCCAGCCATCCGCAAAGACTGGCTTAGAGTTAGGGACTAGAATAGGGACAGTGTTAGGGGCATGGCATCAAATTGACAGGAGTCACGCACACCTTTTCACTTCCCAATAATTACAATTCTTTATCTTTTGAAAAAAATCAAAATGGAAGAATATTTATGTTGACTAAGAATGCGTTTAGATGCAGAGTGTGTCCCTTTGCGGTTGTATAGTTCTTTATGGTCTTGTATTGGTCATCTGAACTTGATGCGGTATAGACATAGGTGCAAATAGTCAAGTTTAGAGTCTTCTTGCAAATACAGGGGAGGAGAGGGTGGCGCCGGTGGGGGCAACCCATGTGCCTGCAGCATTTGCTTGGTGCACAGGTTGCTCCATTGCCCTTTCTTTGCTCTAGGATCATCCTAGAGCAAAGTGAAGAGACCCGCTGGTGATTTTTTTAAAATTCTGACTTTAAATAGTGTTGCGCCTTGTTTACATCCACATCTTTTTTCACACATGACCAAATATATTGAATATTGCAATTATTGTCTTTGAGTTATCTCTTGATATAACTGTCTTATGGGTAAGTTTTTGCAAAAAAGGTTATGGCATATTAGGTTTCCTTATTGTTTTTCCCATTTATTGATTTAAAAAAGTATGAAGAGTGTGCTGGTATGCTCCTGTAGCCAATGTGATGCCATGTATAGGGAGGTCAATCTGGTGGTCCTTGTGCTACCGTTGATTGACTGCCAGTTAGTCTGGGTGTGTGACCGTGCCATCCTGTACTGACTAAGAATAGGGACAGTGTTAGGTTAGTGTTAGGGAGGTCAATCCCACACCCCCATCCCAACCCCAATCCTGAAAACAATCCCAATCCCACAGCCAGTCTGGGTGGTGAAGCCAGCCATCCGCAAAGACTGGCTTAGAGTTAGGGACTAGAATAGGGACAGTGTTAGGGGCATGGCATCAAATTGACAGGAGTCACGCACACCTTTCACTTCCCAATAATTACAATTCTTTATCTTTTGAAAAAAATTCAAAATGGAAGAATATTAATGTTGACTAAGAATGCGTTTAGATGCAGAGTGTGTCCCTTTGCGGTTGTATAGTTCTTTATGGTCTTGTATTGGTCATCTGAACTTGATGCGGTATAGACATAGGTGCAAATAGTCAAGTTTAGAGTCTTCTTGCAAATACAGGGGAGGAGAGGGGTGGCGCCGGTGGGGGCAACCCATGTGCCTGCAGCATTTGCTTGGTGCACAGGTTGCTCCATTGCCCTTTCTTTGCTCTAGGATCATCCTAGAGCAAAGTGAAGAGACCCGCTGGTGATTTTTTTAAAATTCTGACTTTAAATAGTGTTG
The DNA here is from genome assembly GCF_017654675.1 of Xenopus laevis. Lineage (NCBI taxonomy): Eukaryota > Metazoa > Chordata > Amphibia > Anura > Pipidae > Xenopus > Xenopus laevis. The sequence goes on from NC_054387.1 coordinate 19,899,948, forward strand.
CGCCTTGTCTACATCCACATCTTTTTTCACACATGACCAAATATATTGAATATTGCAATTATTGTCTTTGAGTTATCTCTTGATATAACTGTCTTATGGGTAAGTTTTTGCAAAAAAAGTTATGGCATATTAGGTTTCCTTATTGTTTTTCCCATTTATTGATTTAAAAAAGTATGGAGAGTGTGCTGGTATGCTCCTGTAGCCAATGTGATGCCATGTATAGGGAGGTCAATCTGGTGGTCCTTGTGCTACCGTTGATTGACTGCCAGTTAGTCTGGGTGTGTGACCGTGCCATCCTGTACTGACTAAGAATAGGGACAGTGTTAGGTTAGTGTTAGGGAGGTCAATCCCACACCCCCATCCCAACCCCAATCCTGAAAACAATCCCAATCCCACAGCCAGTCTGGGTGGTGAAGCCAGCCATCCGCAAAGACTGGCTTAGAGTTAGGGACTAGAATAGGGACAGTGTTAGGGGCATGGCATCAAATTGACAGGAGTCACGCACACTTTTCACTTCCCAATAATTACAATTCTTTATCTTTTGAAAAAAATCAAAATGGAAGAATATTAATGTTGACTAAGAATGCGTTTAGATGCAGAGTGTGTCCCTTTGCGGTTGTATAGTTCTTTATGGTCTTGTATTGGTCATCTGAACTTGATGCGGTATAGACATAGGTGCAAATAGTCAAGTTTAGAGTCTTCTTGCAAATACAGGGGAGGAGAGGGGTGGCGCCGGTGGGGGCAACCCATGTGCCTGCAGCATTTGCTTGGTGCACAGGTTGCTCCATTGCCCTTTCTTTGCTCTAGGATCATCCTAGAGCAAAGTGAAGAGACCCGCTGGTGATTTTTTTAAAATTCTGACTTTAAATAGTGTTGCGCCTTGTCTACATCCACATCTTTTTTCACACATGACCAAATATATTGAATATTGCGATTATTGTCTTTGAGTTATCTCTTGATATAACTGTCTTATGGGTACGTTTTTGCAAAAAAAGTTATGGCATATTAGGTTTCCTTATTGTTTGTCCCATTTATTGATTTAAAAAAGTATGAAGAGTGTGCTGGTATGCTCCTGTAGCCAATGTGATGCCATGTATAGGGAGGTCAATCTGGTGGTCCTTGTGCTACCGTTGATTGACTGCCAGTTAGTCTGGGTGTGTGACCGTGCCATCCTGTACTGACTAAGAATAGGGACAGTGTTAGGTTAGTGTTAGGGAGGTCAATCCCACATCCCCATCCCAACCCCAATCCTGAAAACAATCCCACAGCCAGTCTGGGTGGTGAAGCCAGCCATCCGCAAAGACTGGCTTAGAGTTAGGGACTAGAATAGGGACAGTGTTAGGGGCATGGCATCAAATTGACAGGAGTCACGCACACCTTTCACTTCCCAATAATTACAATTCTTTGTCTTTTGAAAAAAATTCAAAATGGAAGAATATTTATGTTGACTAAGAATGCGTTTAGATGCAGAGTGTGTCCCTTTGCGGTTCTATAGTTCTTTATGTTCTTGTATTGGTCATCTGAACTTGATGCGGTATAGACATAGGTGCAAATATTCAAGTTTAGAGTCTTCTTGCAAATACAGGGGAGGAGAGGGTGGCGCCGGTGGGGGCAACCCATGTGCCTGCAGCATTTGCTTGGTGCACAGGTTGCTCCATTGCCCTTTCTTTGCTCTAGGATCATCCTAGAGCAAAGTGAAGAGACCCGCTGGTGATTTTTTTAAAATTCTGACTTTAAATAGTGTTGCGCCTTGTCTACATCCACATCTTTTTTCACACATGACCAAATATATTGAATATTGCAATTATTGTCTTTGAGTTATCTCTTGATATAACTGTCTTATGGGTACGTTTTTGCAAAAAAAGTTATGGCATATTAGGTTTCCTTATTGTTTTGTCCCATTTATTGATTTAAAAAAGTATGAAGAGTGTGCTGGTATGCTCCTGTAGCCAATGTGATGCCATGTATAGGGAGGTCAATCTGGTGGTCCTTGTGCTACCGTTGATTGACTGCCAGTTAGTCTGGGTGTGTGACCGTGCCATCCTGTACTGACTAAGAATAGGGACAGTGTTAGGTTAGTGTTAGGGAGGTCAATCCCACACCCCCATCCCAACCCCAATCCTGAAAACAATCCCAATCCCACAGCCAGTCTGGGTGGTGAAGCCAGCCATCCGCAAAGACTGTCTTAGAGTTAGGGACTAGAATAGGGACAGTGTTAGGGGCATGGCATCAAATTGACAGGAGTCACGCACACTTTCCACTTCCCAATAATTAGAATTCTTTATCTTTTGAAAAAAATTCAAAATGGAAGAATTTTAATGTTGACTAAGAATGCGTTTAGATGCAGAGTGTGTCCCTTTGCGGTTGTATAGTTCTTTATGGTCTTGTATTGGTCATCTGAACTTGATGCGGTATAGACATAGGTGCAAATAGTCAAGTTTAGAGTCTTCTTGCAAATACAGGGGAGGAGAGAGGTGGTGCCGGTGGGGGCAAGCCATGTGCCTGCAGCATTTGCTTGGTGCACAGGTTGCTCCATTGCCCTTTCTTTGCTCTAGGATCATCCTAGAGTAAAGTGAAGAGACCCGCTGGTGATTTTTTTAAAATTCTGACTTTAAATAGTGTTGCGCCTTGTTTACATCCACATCTTTTTTCACACATGACCAAATATATTGATAATTGCAATTATTGTCTTTGAGTTATCTCTTGATATAACTGTCTTATGGGTAAATTTTTGCAAAAAAGGTTATGGCATATTAGGTTTCCTTATTGTTTTTCCATTTATTGATTTAAAAAAGTATGAAGAGTGTGCTGGTATGCTCCTGTAGCCAATGTGATGCCATGTATAGGGAGGTCAATCTGGTGGTCCTTGTGCTACCGTTGATTGACTGCCAGTTAGTCTGGGTGTGTGACCGTGCCATCCTGTACTGACTAAGAATAGGGACAGTGTTAGGTTAGTGTTAGGGAGGTCAATCCCACACCCCCATCCCAACCCCAATCCTGAAAACAATCCCAATCCCACAGCCAGTCTGGGTGGTAAAGACAGCCATCCGCAAAGACTGGCTTAGAGTTAGGGACTAGAATAGGGACAGTGTTAGGGGCATGGCATCAAATTGACAGGAGTCACGCACACTTTCCACTTCCCAATAATTACAATTCTTTATCTTTTGAAAAAAATTCAAAAAGGAAGAATTTTAATGTTGACTAAGAATGCGTTTAGATGCAGAGTGTGTCCCTTTGCGGTTGTATAGTTCTTTATGGTCTTGTATTGGTCATCTAAACTTGATGCGGTATAGACATAGGTGCAAATAGTCAAGTTTAGAGTCTTCTTGCAAATACAGGGGAGGAGAGAGGTGGTGCCGGTGAGGGCAAGCCATGTGCCTGCAGCATTTGCTTCGTGCACAGGTTGCTCCATTGCCCTTTCTTTGCTCTAGGATCATCCTAGAGCAAAGTGAAGAGACCCGCTGGTGATTTTTTTTAAATTCTGACTTTAAATAGTGTTGCGCCTTGTTTACATCCACATCTTTTTTCACACATGACCAAATATATTGATAATTGCAATTATTGTCTTTGAGTTATCTCTTGATATAACTGTCTTATGGGTAAGTTTTTGCAAAAAAGGTTATGGCATATTAGGTTTCCTTATTGTTTTTCCATTTATTGATTTAAAAAAGTATGAAAAGTGTGCTGGTATGCTCCTGTAGCCAATGTGATGCCATGTATAGGGAGGTCAATCTGGTGGTCCTTGTGCTACCGTTGATTGACTGCCAGTTAGTCTGGGTGTGTGACCGTGCCATCCTGTACTGACTAAGAATAGGGACAGTGTTAGGTTAGTGTTAGGGAGGTCAATCCCACACCCCGATCCCAACCCCAATCCTGAAAACAATCCCAATCCCACAGCCAGTCTGGGTGGTGAAGCCAGCCATCCGCAAAGACTGGCTTAGAGTTAGGGACTAGAATAGGGACAGTGTTAGGGGCATGGCATCAAATTGACAGGAGTCACGCACACTTTCCACTTCCCAATAATTACAATTCTTTATCTTTTGAAAAAAATTCAAAATGGAAGAATTTTAATGTTGACTAAGAATACGTTTAGATGCAGAGTGTGTCCCTTTGCGGTTGTATAGTTCTTTATGGTCTTGTATTGGTCATCTGAACTTGATGCGGTATAGACATAGGTGCAAATAGTCAAGTTTAGAGTCTTCTTGCAAATACAGGGGAGGAGAGGGGTGGCGCCGGTGGGGGCAACCCATGTGCCTGCAGCATTTGCTTGGTGCACAGGTTGCTCCATTGCCCTTTCTTTGCTCTAGGATCATCCTAGAGCAAAGTGAAGAGACCCGCTGGTGATTTTTTTAAAATTCTGACTTTAAATAGTGTTGCGCCTTGTCTACATCCACATCTTTTTTCACACATGACCAAATATATTGAATATTACAATTATTGTCTTTGAGTTACCTCTTGATATAACTGTCTTATGGGTACGTTTTTGCAAAAAAAGTTATGGCATATTAGGTTTCCTTATTGTTTTTCCCATTTATTGATTTAAAAAAGTATGGAGAGTGTGCTGGTATGCTCCTGTAGCCAATGTGATGCCATGTATAGGGAGGTCAATCTGGTGGTCATTGTGCTACCGTTGATTGACTGCCAGTTAGTCTGGGTGTGTGACCGTGCCATCCCGTACTGACTAAGAATAGGGACAGTGTTAGGTTAGTGTTAGGGAGGTCAATCCCACACCCCCATCCCAACCCCAATCCTGAAAACAATCCCAATCCCACAGCCAGTCTGGGTGGTGAAGCCAGCCATCCGCAAAGACTGGTTTAGAGTTAGGGACTAGAATAGGGACAGTGTTAGGGGCATGGCATCAAATTGACAGGAGTCACGCACACCTTTTACTTCCCAATAATTACAATTCTTTATCTTTTGAAAAAAATTCAAAATGGAAGAATATTTATGTTGACTAAGAATGCGTTTAGATGCAGAGTGTGTCCCTTTGCGGTTGTATAGTTCTTTATGGTCTTGTATTGGTCATCTGAACTTGATGCGGTATAGACATAGGTGCAAATATTCAAGTTTAGAGTCTTCTTGCAAATACAGGGGAGGAGAGGGATGGCGCAGGTGGGGGCAACCCATGTGCCTGCAGCATTTGCTTGGTGCACAGGTTGCTCCATTGCCCTTTCTTTGCTCTAGGATCATCCTAGAGCAAAGTGAAGAGACCCGCTGGTGATTTTTTTAAAATTCTGACTTTAAATAGTGTTGCGCCTTGTTTACATCCACATCTTTTTTCACACATGACCAAATATATTGAAAATTGCAATTATTGTCTTTGAGTTATCTCTTGATATAACTGTCTTATGGGTAAGTTTTTGCAAAAAAAGGTTATGGCATATTAGGTTTCCTTATTGTTATTCCCATTTATTGATTTAAAAAAGTATGAAGAGTGTGCTGGTATGCTCCTGTAGCCAATGTGATGCCATGTATAGGGAGGTCAATCTGGTGGTCCTTGTGCTACCGTTGATAGACTGCCAGTTAGTCTGGGTGTGTGACCGTGCCATCCTGTACTGACTAAGAATAGGGACAGTGTTAGGTTAGTGTTAGGGAGGTCAATCCCACACCCCCATCCCAACCCCAATCCTGAAAACAATCCCAATCCCACAGCCAGTCTGGGTGGTGAAGCCAGCCATCCGCAAAGACTGGCTTAGAGTTAGGGACTAGAATAGGGACAGTGTTAGGGGCATGGCATCAAATTGACAGGAGTCACGCACACCTTTCACTTCCCAATAATTACAATTCTTTATCTTTTGAAAAAAATTCAAAATGGAAGAATATTAATGTTGACTAAGAATGCGTTTAGATGCAGAGTGTGTCCCTTTGCGGTTGTATAGTTCTTTATGGTCTTGTATTGGTCATCTGAACTTGATGCGGTATAGACATAGGTGCAAATAGTCAAGTTTAGAGTCTTCTTGCAAATACAGGGGAGGAGAGGGGTGGCGCCGGTGGGGGCAACCCATGTGCCTGCAGCATTTGCTTGGTGCACAGGTTGCTCCATTGCCCTTTCTTTGCTCTAGGATCATCCTAGAGCAAAGTGAAGAGACCCGCTGGTGATTTTTTTAAAATTCTGACTTTAAATAGTGTTGCGTCTTGTCTACATCCACATCTTTTTTCACACATGACCAAATATATTGAATATTACAATTATTGTCTTTGAGTTACCTCTTGATATAACTGTCTTATGGGTACGTTTTTGCAAAAAAAGTTATGGCATATTAGGTTTCCTTATTGTTTTTCCCATTTATTGATTTAAAAAAGTATGGAGAGTGTGCTGGTATGCTCCTGTAGCCAATGTGATGCCATGTATAGGGAGGTCAATCTGGTGGTCATTGTGCTACCGTTGATTGACTACCAGTTAGTCTGGGTGTGTGACCGTGCCATCCCGTACTGACTAAGAATAGGGACAGTGTTAGGTTAGTGTTAGGGAGGTCAATCCCACACCCCCATCCCAACCCCAATCCTGAAAACAATCCCAATCCCACAGCCAGTCTGGGTGGTGAAGCCAGCCATCCGCAAAGACTGGTTTAGAGTTAGGGACTAGAATAGGGACAGTGTTAGGGGCATGGCATCAAATTGACAGGAGTCACGCACACTTTTCACTTCCCAATAATTACAATTCTTTATCTTTTGAAAAAAAATCTAAATGGAAGAATATTAATGTTGACTAAGAATGCGTTTAGATGCAAAGTGTGTCCCTTTGCGGTTGTATAGTTCTTTATGGTCTTGTATTGGTCATCTGAACTTGATGCGGTATAGACATAGGTGCAAATAGTCAAGTTTAGAGTCTTCTTGCAAATACAGGGGAGGAGAGGGGTGGCGCCGGTGGGGGCAACCCATGTGCCTGCAGCATTTGCTTGGTGCACAGGTTGCTCCATTGCCCTTTCTTTGCTCTAGGATCATCCTAGAGCAAAGTGAAGAGACCCGCTGGTGATTTTTTTAAAATTCTGACTTTAAATAGTGTTGCGCCTTGTCTACATCCACATCTTTTTTCACACATGACCAAATATATTGAATATTGCGATTATTGTCTTTGAGTTATCTCTTGATATAACTGTCTTATGGGTACGTTTTTGCAAAAAAAGTTATGGCATATTAGGTTTCCTTATTGTTTGTCCCATTTATTGATTTAAAAAAGTATGAAGAGTGTGCTGGTATGCTCCTGTAGCCAATGTGATGCCATGTATAGGGAGGTCAATCTGGTGGTCCTTGTGCTACCGTTGATTGACTGCCAGTTAGTCTGGGTGTGTGACCATGCCATCCTGTACTGACTAAGAATAGGGACAGTGTTAGGTTAGTGTTAGGGAGGTCAATCCCACATCCCCATCCCAACCCCAATCCTGAAAACAATCCCACAGCCAGTCTGGGTGGTGAAGCCAGCCATCCGCAAAGACTGGCTTAGAGTTAGGGACTAGAATAGGGACAGTGTTAGGGGCATGGCATCAAATTGACAGGAGTCACGCACACCTTTCACTTCCCAATAATTACAATTCTTTGTCTTTTGAAAAAAATTCAAAATGGAAGAATATTTATGTTGACTAAGAATGCGTTTAGATGCAGAGTGTGTCCCTTTGCGGTTCTATAGTTCTTTATGTTCTTGTATTGGTCATCTGAACTTGATGCGGTATAGACATAGGTGCAAATATTCAAGTTTAGAGTCTTCTTGCAAATACAGGGGAGGAGAGGGGTGGCGCCGGTGGGGGCAACCCATGTGCCTGCAGCATTTGCTTGGTGCACAGGTTGCTCCATTGCCCTTTCTTTGCTCTAGGATCATCCTAGAGCAAAGTGAAGAGACCCGCTGGTGATTTTTTTTAAAATTCTGACTTTAAATAGTGTTGCGCCTTGTCTACATCCACATCTTTTTTCACACATGACCAAATATATTGAATATTGCGATTATTGTCTTTGAGTTATCTCTTGATATAATTGTCTTATGGGTACGTTTTTGCAAAAAAAGTTATGGCATATTAGGTTTCCTTATTGTTTGTCCCATTTATTGATTTAAAAAAGTATGAAGAGTGTGCTGGTATGCTCCTGTAGCCAATGTGATGCCATGTATAGGGAGGTCAATCTGGTGGTCCTTGTGCTACCGTTGATTGACTGCCAGTTAGTCTGGGTGTGTGACCGTGCCATCCTGTACTGACTAAGAATAGGGACAGTGTTAGGTTAGTGTTAGGGAGGTCAATCCCACACCCCCATCCCAACCCCAATCCTGAAAACAATCCCAATCCCACAGCCAGTCTGGGTGGTGAAGCCAGCCATCCGCAAAGACTGTCTTAGAGTTAGGGACTAGAATAGGGACAGTGTTAGGGGCATGGCATCAAATTGACAGGAGTCACGCACACTTTCCACTTCCCAATAATTACAATTCTTTATCTTTTGAAAAAAATTCAAAATGGAAGAATTTTAATGTTGACTAAGAATGCGTTTAGATGCAGAGTGTGTCCCTTTGCGGTTGTATAGTTCTTTATGGTCTTGTATTGGTCATCTGAACTTGATGCGGTATAGACATAGGTGCAAATAGTCAAGTTTAGAGTCTTCTTGCAAATACAGGGGAGGAGAGGGGTGGCGCCGGTGGGGGCAACCCATGTGCCTGCAGCATTTGCTTGGTGCACAGGTTGCTCCATTGCCCTTTCTTTGCTCTAGGATCATCCTAGAGCAAAGTGAAGAGACCCGCTGGTGATTTTTTTAAAATTCTGACTTTAAATAGTGTTGCGCCTTGTCTACATCCACATCTTTTTTCACACATGACCAAATATATTGAATATTACAATTATTGTCTTTGAGTTACCTCTTGATATAACTGTCTTATGGGTACGTTTTTGCAAAAAAAGTTATGGCATATTAGGTTTCCTTATTGTTTTTCCCATTTATTGATTTAAAAAAGTATGGAGAGTGTGCTGGTATGCTCCTGTAGCCAATGTGATGCCATGTATAGGGAGGTCAATCTGGTGGTCATTGTGCTACCGTTGATTGACTGCCAGTTAGTCTGGGTGTGTGACCGTGCCATCCTGTACTGACTAAGAATAGGGACAGTGTTAGGTTAGTGTTAGGGAGGTCAATCCCACACCCCCATCCCAACCCCAATCCTGAAAACAATCCCAATCCCACAGCCAGTCTGGGTGGTGTAGCCAGCCATCCGCAAGGACCGTCTTAGAATTAGCGACTAGAATAGGGACAATTTTAGGGGCATGGCATCAAATTGACAGGAGTCACGTACACTTTTCACTTCCCAATAATTACAATTCTTTATCTTTTTAAAAAAATTCAAAACTGAAGAATATTTATGAGAGGGGTGGCGCCGCCGGGGTAACCCATGTGCCTGCAGGAGTTGCTTGGTGAACAGGTTGCTCCATTGCCCTTTCTTTGCTCTATTATCATCCTAGAGCAAAGTACAGAGACCCGCTGGTAATTTTTTTTACTTCTGACTTTAAATAGTGTTGCGCCCTGTCTACATCCACATCTTTTTTCACACATGACCAAATATATTGAATATTGCAATTATTGTCTTTGAGTTATCTCTTGATATAACTGTCTTATGGGTAAGTTTTTGCAAAAAAGGTTATGGCATATTAGGTTTCCTTATTGTTATTCCCATTTATTGATTTAAAAAAGTATGGAGAGTGTGCTGGTATGCTCCTGTAGCCAATGTGATGCCATGTATAGGGAGGTCAATCTGGTGGTCCTTGTGCTACCGTAGATTGACTTCCAGTTAGTCTGGTTGTGTGACCATGCCATCCTGTACTGATTTAGAATAGGGACAGTGTTAGGTTAGTGTTAGGGAGGTCGATCCCACACCCCCATCCCAACCCCAATCCTGAAAACAATCCCAATCCCACAGCCAGTCTGGGTGGTGAAGACAGCCATCCGCGAAGACTGTTTTAGAGTTAGGGACTAGAATAGGGACAGTGTTAGGGGCATGGCATCAAATTGACAGGAGTCACGCACACTTTTCACTTCCCAATAATTACAGTTCTTTATCTTTTGAAAAAACAATCAAAATGGAAGAATATTAATGTTGACTAAGAATGCGTTTGGATGCAGAGTGGGTCCCTTTGCGGTTGTATAGTTCTATATGTACTTGTATTGGTCATCTGAACTTGATGCGGTATAGACATAGGTGCAAATAGTCAAGTTTAGAGTCTTCTTGCAAATACAGGGGAGGAGAGGGGTGGCGCCGGCGGGGGCAACCCATGTGCCTGCAGCATTTGCTTGGTGCACAGGTTGCTCCATTGCCCTTTCTTTGCTCTAGGATCATCCTAGAGTAAAGTGAAGAGACCCGCTGGTGATTTTTTTAATATTCTGACTTTAAATAGTGTTGCGTCTTGTCTACATCCACATCTTTTTTCACACATGACCAAATATATTGAATATTGCAATTATTGTCTTTGAGTTATCTCTTGATATAACTGTCTTATGGGTAAGTTTTTGCAAAAAAGGTTATGGCATATTAGGTTTCCTTATTGTTATTCCCATTTATTGATTTAAAAAAGTATGAAGAGTGTGCTGGTATGCTACTGTAGCCAATGTGATGCCATGTATAGGGAGGTCAATCTGGTGGTCCTTGTGCTACCGTTGATAGACTGCCAGTTAGTCTGGGTGTGTGACCGTGCCATCCTGTACTGACTAAGAATAGGGACAGTGTTAGGTTAGGGAGGTCAATCCCACACCCCCATCCCAACCCCAATCCTGAAAACAATCCCAATCCCACAGCCAGTCTGGGTGGTGAAGCCAGCCATCCGCAAAGACTGGCTTAGAGTTAGGGACTAGAATAGGGACAGTGTTAGGGGCATGGCATCAAATTGACAGGAGTCACGCACACTTTTCACTTCCCAATAATTACAATTCTTTATCTTTTGAAAAAAAATCAAAATGGAAGAATATTAATGTTGACTAAGAATGCGTTTAGATGCAGAGTGGGTCCCTTTGCGGTTGTATAGTTCTTTATGGTCTTGTATTGGTCATCTGAACTTGATGCGGTATAGACATAGGTGCAAATAGTCAAGTTTAGAGTCTTCTTGCAAATACAGGGGAGGAGAGGGGTGGCGCCGGTGGGGGCAACCCATGTGTCTGCAGGAGTTGCTTGGTGCACAGGTTGCTCCATTGCCCTTTCTTTGATCTATTATCATCCTAGAGCAAAGTAAAGAGACCCGCTGGTAATTTTTTTTACTTCTGACTTTAAATAGTGTTGCGCCTTGTCTACATCCACATCTTTTTTCACACATGACCAAATATATTAAATATTGCGATTATTGTCTTTGAGTTATCTCTTGATATAACTGTCTTATGGGTAAGTTTTTGCAAAAAAGGTTATGGCATATTAGGTTTCCTTATTATTTGTCCCATTTATTGATTTAAAAAAGTATGGAGAGTGTGCTGGTATGCTCCTGTAGCCAATGTGATGCGATGTATAGGGAGGTCAATCTGGTGGTCCTTGTGCTACCGTGGATTGACTGCCAGTTAGTCTGGGTGTGTGACCGTGCCATCCTGTACTGACTAAGAATAGGGAAAGTGTTACGTTAGTGTTAGGGAGGTCAATCCCACACACCCCATCCAGGGGCGTAACTACCGGGGGAGCAGGGGGTGCAACTGGGCCATGGCCCGCACCCCCGCAGGGCCCCCCCAGGCAGATTGCGCGCGCTGCAGCCGGCTGGAGTCGGCTGCAGCCGCAGAGAAAAATCACATGGACAATGGTGGGGGCGAGACCAGCTGCACAGCCCGCACCAGGGCCCGCCCCCACCTAGTTCTGTTACTGCTTTTTTTTTTTTGATGATTATATACCTTGTAAGGTAAAAACCCTTTTACACTCACACGCCAGAAGCTAAGCTCTTCGCTACTGTCCCGTCTGTTACTGCACGCTCGACTGTAATGTGGGGAAGAAGGCATACCTCATTACGGAAGACAGACAGTAGTGCCTGTTAGATTGTAAGCTCCCCCTGTGGGGCAGGGACTGATGTGAATGATGTAAACTCTCTGGAAACCACCGCGTAAAGTGTGTGTGTGAGCCAAAAGGTTAAGATATAACTGACCTAACTGTGAGTAAATGTGATAGGAAGCTTAGATTGTAAGCTCCTGTGGGGCAGGGACAGATGTGAACGAAGGATAATCTGTGTAATGCACTGCGTAAAATGTGACGGCGCTAAAAAAATAAAAGGAAGCCAAAAGACATGGGAAAATTATGTGATGGCGCTAAAGAAAGAAGAAAAGGAAGCCAGAAGACATGAGAAAATAATCAGAATGGCACGCCTGAAGTACAGAAGGTAGGATTTTTTTAATGGTTATATATCTTGTAAGGTAAAAACCCTTTTACACTCACAAGCCAGAAACTAAGCTCTTCGCTACTGTCCCGTCTGTTAGTGCACGCTCGACTGTAATGTGGGGAAGAAGGCATACCTCATTACGGAAGACAGACAGTAGTGCCTGTTCGCTCAGAGCATGAAGGTTGAGGGGTATCACTGCTCTATTGAGAGGTAAAGCCAGGCTTTATCAATCAGGATGTCCCTCCCAACATGCAATTCTGTGCTTCTTCACTAGTATGCATTTCAGAAGTTCATACACAACATTCACTCCATCATCCACATTGATTCCAATCACTCCTTTATACAAGACCAATAACTTGTTAACTAAATAATGCTTTCCACTACTAATTAATAACTCGTTAACTGAATGGTGTTTCCACTACTAATTATTGACTCCTCAACGAAATGACGTTTCCTCTACTCGTTAATAAATTGTTAACTAAATTATGTTTTCCACTACTAATTAATAACTCGTTAAATAAAATATGTTGCCATGACTAATTAAAACTTGTTAACTAAAAAATAATTTCCACTACTAATTAATAACTCATTAAATGTATGGTGTTTCCACTACTAATTAATGATTCCTTAATGAAATTATGTTTCCGCTACTAATTAATAACTCGTTAACTAAATGATGGTTCCATGACTAATTAATAAATCTTTAACAGAATGCTTTTTCCAAAACTAATTAATAACTCATTAACCAAATGATGTTTCCACTACCAATTAATAACTCGTTAACTAAATAATGCTTTCCACTACTAATTAATGACTCGTTAATGTTTCCACTACTAATTAATAAAATTGTTAACTAAACTATGTTTTCCACTACTAATTAATAACTCGTTAACTAAATGATGTTTCCATGACTAATTAATAACTCGTTAATGGAATGCTTTTTCCAATACTAATTAAAAACTCATTAACTGAATGATTTTCCATGACTAATTAATAACATCGTTAACGGAATGCTTTTTTCAATTATAATTAATAACTTGATAACTAAATGATGTTTCCATGACTAATTAATAAATTGTTAATAGAATTATGTTTTCTACTACTAATTAATAACTCGTTAACGGAATGCTTTTTTTAATACTAATTAATAACTAGTTAACTAAATGATGTTTCCATAACTAATTAATAAATTGTTAACTTAATTTTGTTTTCCACTACAAATTATTAACTCGTTAACTAAATGATGTTTCCATGACTAATTAATAAATCTTTAACAGAATGCTTTTTCCAAAACTAATTAATAACTCATTAACCAAATGATGTTTCCACTACCAATTAATAACTCGTTAACTAAATAATGCTTTCCACTACTAATTAATGACTCGTTAATGTTTCCACTACTAATTAATAAAATTGTTAACTAAACTATGTTTTCCACTACTAATTAATAACTCGTTAACTAAATGATGTTTCCATGACTAATTAATAGCTCGTTAATGGAATGCTTTTTCCAATACTAATTAAAAACTCATTAACTGAATGATTTTCCATGACTAATTAATAACTCGTTAACGGAATGCTTTTTTCAATTATAATTAATAACTTGTTAACTAAATGATGTTTCTATGACTAATTAATAAATTGTTAATTGAATTATGTTTTCTACTACTAATTAATAACTCGTTAACGGAATGCTTTTTTTAATACTAATTAACAACTCATTAACTGAATGATGTTTCCACTACTAATTAATAAATTGTTAACTGAATTTTGTTTTCCACTACAAATTATTATTTTGTTAACTAAATTATGTTTCCATGACTAATTAATAACCGTAAATGGAATGCTTTATCCAATACTAAGGGCTCTTACACATGAGCGTTTTTACCTGCGCTCCCCTGCGTTCCATTTTTCGGCGTTCAGCCGCAGGGGAGCGCAGGAATAGACGCATGTCATTATTTCAAATGGGGCTGTACCCACACAGGCGCATGTAGGCGCCGAACGCAGGTTGAGACGCAACATGCTGCACTTTTCCTGCGTTCGGCGCCTACACGCGCCTGTGTGAGTACAGCCCCATTTGAAATAATGAAATGCATCTATTCCTGCGCTCCCCTGCGGCTAAACGCCGAAAAACGGAACGCAGGGGAGTGCAGGTAAAAACGCTCATGTGTAAGAGCCCTAATTAATAATTCGTTAACTAAATGATGTTTCCATGACTTATTAATAACTCATTAATGGAATGCTTTTTCCAATACTAATTAATAATTAATTAACTGAATGATGTTTCTACTACTAATTAATAACTCGTTAACGGAATGCTTTTTCCAATTATAATTAATAACTTGTTAACTAAATGATGTTTCCATGACTAATTAATAAATTGTTAATTGAATTATGTTTTCCACTACTAATTAATAACTCGTTAACAAAATGATGTTTCCATGACTAATTAATAATTCGTTAACAGAATGCATTTTAATTCTAATTAATAACTCGTTAACTAAATGATGTTTCCATGACTAATTTATAACTTGTTAACTAAAAAATGCTTTCCACTACTAATTAATAACTCCTTAACTGAATGGTGTTTCCTCTACTAATTAATAACTCGTTAACGGAATGCTTTATCCAATACTAATTAATAACTCGTCAACTAAATGATGTTTCCATGACTAATTAATAACTCGTTAACGGAATGCTTTTTCCAATTCTAATTAATGATTCATTAACTGAATGATGTTTTCACTACTAACTAATAACTTGTTAACTAAATAATGCTTTCCAATACTAATTAATAACTCGTTAACTAAATGATGTTTCCATGACTAATTAATAACTTGTTAACTAAATAATGCTTCCACCACTAATTAATAACACGTTAACTGAATGGTGTTTCCACTACTAATTGATGATTCCTTAACGAAATTATGTTTCCATGACTAATTATTATCTCGTTAATGGAATGCTTTTTCCAATACTAATTAATAACTAGTTAACTAAATGATGTTTCCATGACTAATTAATAACTCATTAACAGAATGCTTTTTCCAATTATAATTAATAACTCGTTAACTAAATGATATTTCCATGACTAATTAATATATTGTTAATTGAATTATGTTTTCCACTACTAATTAATAACTCGTTTTCCAATTGTAATTAATAATTCATTAACTGAATGATGTTTTCACTACTAATTAATAACTTGTTAACTAAATAATGCTTTCCACTACTAATTAATAACTCGTTAACCAAATGATGTTTCCATGACGAATTAATAACATGTTAACTAAATAATGCTTCCACCACCAATTAATAACGCGTTAACTGAATGGTGTTTCCACTACTAATTAATGATTCCTTAACAAAATGATGTTTCCATGACTAATTAATATTTCGTTAATGGAATGCTCTTTTCAATACTAATTAATAACTTGTTAACTGAATGATGTTTTCATGACTAATTAATAACTCATTAACAGAATGCTTTTTCCAATTATAATTAATAACTTGTTAACTAAATGATGCTTTCCACTACTAATTAATAACTCGTTAACTAAATGATGTTTCCATGACTAATTAATAACTCATTAACAGAATGCTTTTTCCAATTGTAATTAATAATTCATTAACTGAATGATGTTTTCACTACTAATTAATAACTTGTTAACTAAATAATGCTTTCCACTTCTAATTAATAACTCGTTAACTAAATGATGTTTCCATGACTAATCAATAACTCGTTAACGGAATGCTTTTTCCAATTGTAATTAATAATTCATTAACTGAATGATGTTTTCACTACTAATTAATAACTTGTTAACTAAATAATGCTTTCCACTTCTAATTAATCACTCGTTAACCAAATGATGTTTCCATGACGAATTAATAACTTGTTAACTAAATAATGCTTCCACCACCAATTAATAACGCGTTAACTAAATGATGTTTCCATGACTAATTAATAACTCGTTAACAGAATGCTTTTTTAATTCTAATTAATAACTCATTAACTAAATGATGTTTCCATGACTAATTTATAACTTGTTAACTAAAAAACTGCTTTCCACTACTACTTAATAACTCCTTAACTGAATGCTTTTTCCAATTATAATTAATAACTTGTTAACTAAATGATGTTTCCATGACTAGTTAATAAATTGTTAATTGAATTGTTTTCCACTACTAATTAATAACTCGTTAACTAAATGTTGTTTCCACCACTAATTAATAACTCGTTATCTAAATGATGTTTCCATGACTAATTAATAACTCATTAACTGAATGCTTTTTTTAATACTAATTAATAACTAGTTAACTAAATGATGTTTCCATGACTAATTAAATAAATAATGCTTTCCACTACTAATTAATAACTTGTTAACTAAATTATGTTTGCATGACTAATTAATAACTCGTTAACGGAATGCTTTTTTCAATACTAATTAATAATTCATTAACTGAATGATGTTTCCACTACTAATTAATAACTTGTTAACTAAATAATGATTTCCACTACTAATTAATAACTCGTTAACTAAATGATGTTTCCATGACTAATTAATAACTCGTTAACGGAATGCTTTTTCCAATTGTAATTAATAATTCATTAACTGAATGATGTTTTCACTACTAATTAATAACTTGTTAACTAAATAATGCTTTCCACTTCTAATTAATCACTCGTTAACCAAATGATGTTTCCATGACGAATTAATAACTTGTTAACTAAATAATGCTTCCACCACCAATTAATAACGCGTTAACTAAATGATGTTTCCATGACTAATTAATAACTCGTTAACAGAATGCTTTTTTAATTCTAATTAATAACTCATTAACTAAATGATGTTTCCATGACTAATTTATAACTTGTTAACTAAAAAACTGCTTTCCACTACTACTTAATAACTCCTTAACTGAATGCTTTTTCCAATTATAATTAATAACTTGTTAACTAAATGATGTTTCCATGACTAGTTAATAAATTGTTAATTGAATTGTTTTCCACTACTAATTAATAACTCGTTAACTAAATGTTGTTTCCACCACTAATTAATAACTCGTTATCTAAATGATGTTTCCATGACTAATTAATAACTCATTAACTGAATGCTTTTTATAATACTAATTAATAACTAGTTAACTAAATGATGTTTCCATGACTAATTAATAACTTCTTAACTAAATAATGCTTTCCACTACTAATTAATAACTTGTTAACTAAATTATGTTTGCATGACTAATTAATAACTCGTTAACGGAATGCTTTTTTCAATACTAATTAATAATTCATTAACTGAATGATGTTTCCACTACTAATTAATAACTTGTTAACTAAATAATGATTTCCACTACTAATTAATAACTCGTTAACTAAATGATGTTTCCATGACTAATTAATAACTCGTTAACGGAATGCTTTTTCCAATTGTAATTAATAATTCATTAACTGAATGATGTTTTCACTACTAATTAATAACTTGTTACCTTAATAATGCTTTCCACTACTAATTAATAACTTTTTAACTGAATGATGTTTTTAATACTAATTAATAACTCATTAGCTGAATGATGTTTTTCCACTACTATTTAATACGTTGTTAAGTGAATGATGTTTCTGCTACTAATTAATAAATTGTTAACTGAATTATGTTTTACACTACTAATTAATAACTAGTCAACTGAATGATGTTTTTCACTACTAATCAATAACTCGAATGCTGTTTCCAATACTAATTAATAACTCATTAACTGAATGTTTTCCACTACTATTTTAATACGTTGTTAACTGAATGATGTTTCGGTTACTAATTAATAACTTGTTAACTGAATGATTTTTTCACTACTAATTAATAACTTGTTAACGGAATGCTTTTTCCAATACTAATTAATAACTCATTAACTGAATGATGTTTTTCCACTACTATTTAATACGTGATAAATAATGCTTTCCACTACTAATTAATAACTCGTTAACTGAATGGTGTTTCCACTACTAATTAATGATTCCTTAACAAAATAATGTTTCCACTACTCAATAATAAATTGTTAACTAAATAATGCTTTCCACTACTAATTAATAACTCATTAACTGAATGGTGTTTCCACTACTAATTAATGACTCCTTAACGAAATGATGTTTCCACTACTAATTAATAACTCCTTAACTGTATGTTTCCACTACTAATTAATAAATTAACTGAATTATGTTTTCCACTATTAATTAATAACGCGTTAACTAAATGATGTTTCCACTACTAATTAATAAATTGTTAACCAAATTATGTTTTACACTACTAATTAATAACTAGTCAACTGAATGATGTTTTTCACTACTTATTAATAACTTGTTAACGGAATGCTTTTTCCAATACTAATTAATAACTCATTAACTGAATGATGTTTTTCCACTACTATTTAATACGTTGTTAACTGAATGATGTTTCTGCTAATAATTAATAACTTGTTAACTGAATGATTTTTTCACTACTAATTAATAAATAAATAATGCTTTCCACTACTAATTAATAACTCGTTAACTGAATGGTGTTTCCACTACTAATTAATGACTCCTTAACAAAATAATGTTTCCAATACTCAATAATAAATTGTTAACTGAATTATGTTTTCCACTACTAATTAATAACTCGTTCACTAAATGATGTTTCCATGACTAATTAATAACTTGTTAACTAAATAATATTTTCCACTACTAATTAATAACTCATTAACTGAATGGTGTTTCCACTACTAATTAATGACTCCTTAACTAAATGAAATGATGTTTCCACTACTAATTAATAACTCCTTAACTGCATAATGTTTCCACTACTAATTACTAAATTATTAACTGAATTATGTTTTCCACTACTAATTAATAACTTTTAACTAAATAATGCTTTCTACTACTAATTAATAAGTCGTTAACTAAATGATGTTTCCATGACTAATTAATAACTCGTTAACTGAATGATGTTTCCACTACTAAGTAATAACTAGACAACTGAATGATGTTTTTAACTACTAATTAATAACTTGTTAACTGAATGATGTTTTTAATACTAATTAATAACTCATTAGCTGAATGATGTTTTTCCACTACTATTTAATACGTTGTTAAGTGAATGATGTTTTTGCTACTAATTAATAACTTGTTAACTGAATGATGTTTCCACTACTAATTAATAATTTGTTAACTGAATGATATTTCCACGACTACTTAATAACTTGTTAACTGAATGACTTTTCCACTACCAATTATTAACTTATTAACAGAATGATGTTTCCACTACTAATTAATAACTCGTTAACTAAATGATGTTTCCTAACTTGTTACCTGAATTATGTTTTCTACTACTAATTAATAACTTATTAACTGAATGATGTTTCTGCTACTAATTAATAACTCAATAACTGAATGTTTTCCACTACTAATTAATTCATTGACTGAATGATGTATCCATGACTAATTAATAACTTGTTAACTGATGTTTTCCACTACTAATTAATGTATCTATGTATGTATGTATATTCCTTTTGTATTGTGCTCTTGAGGGCAAAGCACTGTACAGCAAAACAATAAATTAGTAGTAACAAACAAGGCGTCATTGAAATGAAAAGTAACAATAAGTGCATTATTAGAAATACAATTAACATAAATATAAAATATAATTACAATACAGGTAAGTGCTCAGTGTCAAGGAGACAAAAGGATGGAGGACCCTACACCATAGGGCTTACAGTCTAAATGGGAGGGTAACATACAGACACAATTTGCTGGGGTATTAAAGTGCTGTAGATTACAGTTTGTTACACTGTCATTTACAAACCAGTTCCCAGTTCAGGTATTATCCAGGTGCTTCCAGAGGTAGTCTTTGAGTTTTGTTTTAAAAACACTGAAGGAGGATTTTAGGAATGGCATTCCAAATATAAGGAGTCGCAAGAGAGAAGGGTTGGTATGGGAAACTGCAGTAGTAATGGGGGGGTGCAACCAAGTGGTTGCTCTGAGAGCAGCAGAGGTTTCGGCCAGGAACATATAGAGAGACAAGGGATTAGGTGTAGTGAGGTGCAGAGGAATGAAGGGTTTTAAAGGTTATGAGGAAGAAGGTATTCTTTGTTTTATAGGAACCCATAAAAAGGACTTGTGCTGGGAAGGGCCTTTTGGATGAGAGGAGGATAATTCTGACAGCAGTGTTTAAATACAGACTGTAGAGAGGAGAGATGGCAGTTAGGGAGGGCAGTAAGTAGAAGGTTACAGTGATCTAGTTGGGATAGGATGAGAGCATGCATAAACGTTTTAGACGTATCATGCAAAAGGAAGGGATGGATTTTGGCATTATTGTATAAGAAAAAGTGGTGTTAATATAACTAGAGAAGGAGAGAGGCGTCAAAGATTACTCCCAGACATTGAGCTGAGTTTACAGGGTTAATGAGCATGCCATCAATAGAGATAGTAAAAAGGGGAGTAGGACTAGGCTTAGGTGGAAAGATGATTAGTTCGGTTTTTGTTAGGTTGATTTTGAGGTGGTGCTGGTTCATCCAATTTAAGATAGCTAGGAGACAGTTAGAGATTTGAGCCTCTGTTTCCGCTGTTAATGAAGGGGTGGATAAATATATTTGGGTATCATCAGCATACAGATGATAATTAAAGCCAAATGATCAGATGAGCTCTCCCAAAGATAGAGTGTACAGGGAGAACAATAGCGGACCAAGTACAGAGCCTTGAGCACCCCCACATTAAGTGGAACTGGAGATGAGGTTTTGTTAGCAAAGGACACAGTAAATGATTGGTTAGAAAGGTAAAAAGAAAGCCAAGATGCAGCCTGGTTATGGATGTCAAGTGAATACAGAGTCTGCATCTGGAGAGAGTGGTCAACCGTATCAAATGCAAATGATAGGTCAAGGAGGATAAGGATGGAGAAGTGACCTTTGGCATTGGCAACCTGAAGATCTTTTGTAACTCTGCACATAGCAGTCTCAGTAGAGTGAGCAGGCCGGAAACCAGATTGCAGAGGGTCTAACAGATCATGGGTGTGTAGAAAGTCAGTAATATGTGAGAACACAATACGTTCTAAGAGTTTAGAGGAAGTGGTAGAAGTGAGACAGGATGATAATTTGACAGACAGGATGGGTCAAGTGTGGCCTTTTTAAGAGTAGGTTTGACACAGGCATGTTTGAAAGGAGAAGGAAAGGTTCCAGAAGCTAGAGTGGAATTGAAGATGTGAGTAAGTGGTGGCCTAAGCTCTGCAATAAAGTGTTTGAGCAGAGAAGAAGGCATAGGGTCAAGGGGGCAAGTTGTGATTGGGGAGGACAAGAGAAGCTTGGAGACTTCAGACATTGTTACCGGAGGGAAGGAATTAAGATATGCAGAAGGGGGCATAGGAAGGAGGAGCTGGTTTGCATTAGTAGAGGTAGGGAACTGATTGAGGATGGACTCTACTTTATCAGTAAAGTCCTGAGGAAATTGTGTCTGGTTGAGTGATACTGTTGATGACAGATGGAGAAGGGTATTGAATAGAGAAAACAGTCGTCATGGGTTGCATTTGTGATTGTTTATAAGGGAACTGTAGTACTCTTGGTTGGCCTTTGACAAAGCAGAATTGAGGCAGGATGGTAGAAATTTATAGTGAATAAAGTCTGCTTGCATATGGGATTTCTTCCACATACGTTCAGCAGATGAGCACAGGAGCGTAAGAATCTGGTTTGTGAGAGGGGTGGCATTGGTGGGGGTGACCCATGTGCCTGCTTCACTTGCTTGGCACACAAGTCGCTCCATTGCTCTCTTCCCGGAGCAAAGTGAAGGGACCTGCTGGCAATTTTTTTACTTCTGACTTTAAATAGTGTTGCACCTTGTCTACATCCATATCTTTTTTTACATATGACCAAATATATTGAATATTTTAATTATTGTCTTTGATTTATCTCTTGATATTACTGTTTTTTTCAAAAAAGGTTATTGCATATCAGGTTTTCTTATTTGTTTTTCCCATTTATTGATTTAAAAAAGTATGGAGAGTGTGCTGTTATGCTCCTGTAGCCAATGTGATGCCATGTATAGGGAGGTCAATCTGGTGGTCCTTGTGCTACCGTTGATTGACTGCCAGTTAGTCTGGGTGTGTGACCGTGCCATCCTGTACTGACTAAGAATAAGGACAGTGTTAGGTTAGTGTTAGGGAGGTCAAACCCACACCCCCAATCCTGAAAACAGTCCCAATCCCACAACTAGTCTGAGTGTTAAGGGCATGGCATCAAATCGACAGGCGACACACAATTTTAGTTCCCCAAAAAAAGAAATTCTAAAAAAAATCAAGAATTATGTAGGGTTATGGTAACTAAGAATGCATTTAGATGCAGAGAATGTCCTTCAGAGGTTTCTATAGTACCATATGTTCTTGTGGTGGTCATTTGAACTTGATGCTGTGTGGACATATGTGCAAATAAAATAAAAAACATTTTTTGGAGACCCACTTGTTGTGTTTATTCCATATAGCTCAACATGACACCTAATTGCACACCATATACAATGTTTCAGGGTGGCATATAACCGAATCCCTTCAGCAGGTATAAATTAACACTATGATCCATGGTAATGCTGCCTGCTATTGTCCATTTCAGAAAATTTCCATATGTTGCAAATCCAAAATAAGTTCATATAGCATATTTATCCCAAGTGATTTTCTTACAATGATTAAATTATATATATATTTAAAAAAAAGGTTATCTATTAACTTGGGATTTTTCTAACTTTTCTAATTGTATTTTATATCCTTTTTTTTTATTTTATTTGAATGAAATAAGGTAAATGTTCTGTGATACAGTACACCATAATAAATAACACCTAAAATATTCATTCAAACCTATGTTTGCCATATTTAATTTCCTGATCCAGAACAATTCTCTCTGCAAAAGCTTACAAGCAGTGTCTCCCTCTGGCATGATCACTTGCTCCAAAATCTTCCTTCATAATCACATTGTGTCTGGACTTAGAGAAATGCCTACTGACACTAGCGTTACTTTTTACTCCGTTTTTATATTGCTCCTGTGTTCATTTAAACGTATCCTTATTTGCCTGCTAGTTTGTCCTACGTAGGCCAAGCCGCATGGGCATTTTAAGAGGTAAATAACATTTCTTGAGAGGCATGTATAATACCCTTTCAACCTAATATTGTAACCTTGCGAAGGGTGAGTAATATCAGACCCCTAAATGATACCATTACAGTTTTGGCAGGACATGCATGGAAAAGTGCCATAGTGTGGGGTGCCTAAAACCGTTGTTTAAGGACTGATGACGTTACCCAAATTCTTTCCCTTCCTGTATGCAAAAAGGAGCTGTGTATCTAAATATTTATTGTTGGAATCACTGTTTTGTAGCATTGGCTATTACCTTTTATAATGTTTTTAATAGCTTTACAGCGTGTGTCATAAGGTCTTAAGAATAATTACGCTGCTTCATCCAGGGCAATGAAAGGACAAAAGGACGAGTCTATGGAACCATATACATAATGTGACTCTGATATTTGCGGCTACTGATTCAGAATTGCTTTTCTGTATTGTCTTACCTGTAGGAATACATGATTTGTCCAAAATCCCCCTGATTGATCATTTCAAGTTTAAAGGGTGGCCCAGCTGTGCTGCACTTTTGATATTAGCTGAGCCCCCCTTGAGCAGACACTGAAGCAGCCAAATGGAGCTGAACTCGCAGAAGGGAGCTGCCCACCAATATTTTTTTTTTAACTTGTGGGGGCCCTGACCACTTTTTTTTTTTACTTGTGTAGCCCTGTCCACCAATGTTGTTTCACCTTATATGTGGAGCCCTGATGTAGGAGGCTTGTGTAGGAGGCCTGGCCTACATTGTCATACTGGCCAATAATGGTTATTTTTTACCAAGGGATTAAACCAAGTGGCTCTTAATTGTTAATTATAAATGTAAATTCGAAAACTAAATGCAATTTATGTTAGCGTATGCACCTCCTTAAGGAGCCTACCTTGACGTGGTGGCAGGCTTAATACTTCATTGGCCAAAAGTGCTTTTATTGTTTAGCTCTCGTGTCTGTGTGGAGTTTCTACTGTGGGATGAGGTGGGCAGGGCCTATGGCCAAGCCTGGGAGTCAAAATAGGCCTTGCCATTCCAAGTACACAGAGGCCCAAACAGCACTCTACCAGCCCAAACTGCCCCCTACCAGCCCACTATATGGAAACTTTCTATTGAACCATACAGCAGCCCCTCTAGCAGAACCCACAGATTGCCAGTCCGGGCCTGCCTATGGCAGGGTGGGCAGGACCTGGAAAATGTTGTCTTGACACCAGTTTCTCTCGTGAGCCCACACTGCTCCAGTCTACTGTCCAACCCTACATAAGCTTCCTGAATTTTACATGTCATGAGACTATATAGGAAACTGTCCTTGTTAAGGGTTCAGATTTGGTCCTGCCAGGACCTTAGGAACCAAGCCTCTATTTTGCAGGATTTGGTTGAATCCTGAATGCCTGACTAACCAAATGTTAAAGGGATTCTGCCATGGAAAACGTGTCTCTCCAGCACAATCATGCATTGAAATCTCATCAGTTTCACTGAAACAATAGCTGAAAGCAGTCCCATTGTGAAATGCTGGCTCTTTCTGAAAGCACAGGATCAGACACAATGACTATTGGTTTTATTTATTAAGAATACTTTTTTAAATGGTAGAATGAATTATTTGCTATGTACAAAGTGTAGTTTAGTTATAAAACCACACCATAAAAATCATGACAGAAGCCCTTTAATATAAGACTGCTGGACAGCTGAAGATAATCATTTTTTGGGAAGGGGACAGGGGGAAGTTGCTGTTAGGGTATTTGATTTGTCATTTGGAGTCCAGCACTGACAATTAGTAAATTAGTGGATTTGGGCCATTCTTATTCTACTGGAAAGCCACAACCATGTACCACCTATACTCCTGAAGAAGCCATTCAAGTGGAAACACGTAGGGCAACATAGGTGGACGGTGGTGAGAGTAGCTCCGACCGCTCCCTCCATAGACAGGCAGGTTGCACCATCCAGGAAAGGAAGGGAGGGGGCAGGCTACTGTGGCTTGCTAATTGCTAAAATGTAAAGGCGTTTATAACATTCCGATTTTGGTTTTGTACTGAAAGACTGCAAAAGGTGGACAGATGGTAGAGCTTTGTGTTTTTATGGACACGGTCCAACACTGCGCTAATAAATGCAGTGGGTGTGTTGAGTTGTGGTGAATTGGTCACATATGGTGCGTTTTAGATTTTAACTATTTTCCTCATTAAAAGTTATATTTTAAGTAAGTGTGTGGGATCAAAGTTTAAAGTTGTCACTTGAAGTGACTTGAGTTGCTGTGAGTTAAAGGACTAACGCTCACACTATCTGGGTGCTATGTTCCAACTCCAGTTGTTTCTAATAATTTGATACCTAACATAATAACAACTTACTACCATATCGTTTTTACATTTTTATTCTACACCATATTGGCCAAGGGCAACAAGATCATATTGTAGTTTAAATTCCAAAATGGGGAGCTGCATAAGAAAAAAAAATATTAAAAAAACCATTGTAAGACCAATTACAATTCGTCTTAAGTTGGCCATACAGGTGGTCATATATGGACCGGCATATTATTGCCTCAATGGGGCCCCATCAATGGGCCTGCCTGACTGATATCTTGCCCAAAAATTGGCAGCTATCTATCTGGCAAATTTAAAATTTCCATTGGGAATAGGAGTGTATCAGCTGGTTGATATGGTCCTCGCCCTGATGCCCTGCGTTATTTTGATTGTGATCCAAATGTCAGCCTGTTGAAAAAAATACGGGTTCAGCTTGCTTGTTGCATGAAGATTGATAAAGGGCACCTTTTAAAAAGTAGCATGCCTCAGGCCTAGAGGTGGGACAGGAAATTAATTCACTTTCCATTCTGCACTTTCTAGATGTCTCTAATATCCTCTCATTCCCCTCCCTTCTCAACATCTAATTGTGTAGCCTGTGCATGGCCATATGGCACATAAGATATTAGGATGATGCAAAGTTTGCCTTAATAACAGTGTTCATGAAATGGAACCTACTTGCTTGCTATGATTGTGAATTCCAAAACTGAAGGAAACAGGATTTAAATAATTTATATAGTTTAAGTAAAGTTTATTTTGCTTGGCAAACAGTAAAAATGAATTGGGAATTATTTCTTACAGTAGCAGGTTCCCTTTAATGTCCTGTCTGACATCTCAGTAATCCAGGTGCAGAATCTGTTAAGTGTTACAGTTTGCTACGTGAGTTGATACATTTCTCAGAAGCATCTGTGGGAATACAAGCAACTATTGTATCTATTATATCCATAGCCTTTCATGAAACTCAGATATTGTACTTAGCAGGGCCAAAGATAAGGAATATAGCAACTAATGTATCAATTTAGAACAGTTTACAGAGTCTGATCCCCTCTCAGAGCTGCCACAAATAGTAAATAGCAATTGAAAAAAAAGTCGATTTCTGAACTATCTGAAAACAACTGAATTGAAAAAAAATGTTGGAAGCAGAACAACCTGCCAAGGTTTATTCTTATTCACTTTGTTCCTGGGCAATAAACGATACTCAAAATCTCAATTGTCTACTGTTTTAACAAACAAATAATATATACAGACTTTTGGGGGGTTCAATGAATCACACACCCAGTATATAGCATCAATTTATCTAAAGGTTCAGTAACGCTAAACTGGAAGCACATAGCATATAACATTATCTTTATGTAGATAAACACAACAGTCCTCCTGCAGGTATGGATTCTCCACCAAGCATTCTCACACTGGGTTAATGGGCTGAAGATTGTGTTTATAATGGTTATTCCTGGGATCTTCCAGCCATTCCACTTCATGGTTTGAAGGCTGTATGCTCAGTGCACTCGCTGGCACATACACGCAGCAAAAATCTGGAGGAAAACAAGAAAAAAACCTTTATAACACAATCTCAAGGAAGAATTTAATGTGAAACATGAATGTTTCACAGTAATGTATTTTAGTTCACAGGGATATGGTCCATATTTCACAATACCACTGCCATATTCAGTATGAGGAAAGTGGATTAATATTTTTGCAAAATATATTTTTCACAGCTACACTGCTAGTTTGGGGAAGAAAGAGAAAGCACGGAATAGTAAAAGGGCAGAAAACTAAGAAAAGGCAAAGGATAATGGCATACCAGAAAGAAAACAAAATGGGAGAAAGAGGAGGAGGTGAACATCAGTGGATAAAAAAAAAGGAAATGTAGAGAGAAGAGACTAAATATGAATTAAAAAAGCAATACCAAAAATAGCGAAAACAAAAAAAATGGAGTTGATAAGATGGGGAGAAAAAGGAAAAGGGAGATAAAATAAAAAAGGAAGGAAGAAAAAGAAAATAAGTTAAGGATGATTTTATATGACTATTACTAGAAGCTGCGTATATGACAAAGGAAGAGCAGAAGAGGAAAGGTTCAGAGTAATATGTGTGAGAGAAATAATAGAGTAAGAGGAAAAAGTACATAAAGCAAATTTGTTTTAAAAATATAGAAGTGAAATACAGTAAGAAGAGCAAAATTAGAGAACATAGGAATTAATGTTCCTCATATTTTCACAACTGTTATAATTTTTGGGCCTGTGCCCCAATTCCTTCAGCACCTAGCATTGTCCCTGACTGAAGAAACAGTAGAGTTTAAAAAAAAACCAAAAAGATTAGAATCAGCAAAATTGTACAGCTGTCACTGCAGGACTCTTCTTCCAGTTGGACAGATAAGAAGAATGGGGTCAGTGTTTAAGGGTGACCTTCAGTCTGTGGTTTATCACACCTAAAGGGGTTGTTCACCTTGAAATTTGCTTTTAAAATAATGTAGAGTGTGATATTCCGAAACTATTCACAATTGGTTTTCATTTTTTATTATTTGTGATTTTTAACTTATTTAGCTTTTTATTCAGCAGCTCTCCAGTTTGCAGTTTCAGCAATCTGGTTGCTAGGGTCCAAATTTCTCTAGCAACCATGCATTGATTGGAATAAGAGACTGGAATATGAATAGGAGAGGGCCTGAACAGTACGACTGTTAATAAAAAAAATGAATAAAAAATGAAAATCATATGTGAATTGTCTCAAAATCACTCTCTACATCACACTAAGCATTAACTCAAAGGCAAACAACCACTCTAAAGAAAGGGGTGCTGCTCTATATTGTAACATAGTCAGGAAGGTTGAAAAAAGACATACGTCCATTAAGTTCAACCTTTTAGTTTTTTTTCTTTTTTAATCTACCTAACTGCTAGTTGCTGCTAGGCAAAAAAAACCCATCTGAAGCCTCTCCAATCTGCCTCAGAGGGGAAAAAATTCCTTCCTGACTCCAAAATGGCAATCGGACTAGTCCCTGGATCAATTTGTACTATGAGCCATCTCCCATAACCCTGTATTCCCTCACTTGCTAAACACCATCCAACCCCTTCTTAAAGCTATCTAATGTATCAGCCTGTACAACTGATTCAGGGAGAGAATTATATATATATATATATATATATATATATATATATATATATATATATATATATATATATATATATATATATATATATATATATATATATATATATATATATATAATATATATATATATATATATATATAATATATTTATATATATTTTCATCTCCACCGCAATTAACTCTTCATTTCCTTTCTTTGCCTTTCGGATTGCTGATTTACAACATTTATTACAGTGTTTATATTCATTAAATGCAGCTTCTGTCCAACAGATTTGTAGTTTTTAAATGCCTTTCTCTTCTTTCCTATTAACTTCTTTACTTCTGTATTAAGCCGCATAGGATGATTCTTAGAGCTTCTACATTTACTCTTTAAGGGAATAAATTGATAACAGTAATCATTTTAAATGACAATCATTTCTGTTCTGTGTTTTTAGCTGAAAACTTAATGCCCCAATCAATATTCTGTAAGGCAGCCCTCAAGGCACTAAAATTAGCTTTTCATGGTTTTTGTTGCCCCAGTATATATTTGGTTTTTGCACCAGACATTAAATAATACAACATTATGGTCACTATTACACAGGGGTTCAATGACTTGCACATTTGCTTTAAGTTCTGGGTCATTTGAGATCACTAGGTCCAGAATAGCTTTTTATCTGGTAGGCTCCCATTAACTGATCTGGCAGTATTGTTGCTCCAGTCAATAGCTGGGTAATTAAAATCCCCCATTGTCATTACTTTACCCAGACTAGCGCCCTTTTCTATTTGCATCAGGATCTTAGCCTCCTCATCTACATTAGGGGTTGCCTTGAGCTGGTAAAGAACCCTAAACATAATGTACAACATTTCTAGGCTACTTCTTTAGTTCAGCTTTAGTTCTCCTTTAAAGTCCCTATGGCCAAATAGTAAACTTATGGTCCTGAAACTGGAGGTGGGTCAAGCTTTTGGATCATGCTCATAGAATGTAACATCTGAATTATCTTGGTTAATAAGGCTACAGGGCTGGTTCCAGCTTCTGGTATATACGCCGCCTTAGCTGGTGATATATGGCAAGAGGCCAAAGCAGAAGAAAAAGTACTGTGGATGGCAAAAAAAAACAGTATAATGAGTTATAGTGCAGAGAACAGTGTTTTGGGGTTTTGCCGAGGGCAATAGGACATGGTCCTGATGGCATATCCATGATGTTTGAAAAACAGAGAAGAGGATATCACTTGTCAAACACCGTGAATAGATTGTGGAATCTATTTTATCACATTCTACTTCTCTGAACCCCACAGGACAACCTCTATACTGAACCCCAGGTCCAGCTCAGAAGCAGAATAGAGGGCAGAAGGCAGAACTAAATATTATTAGCTGGTTTTAATGTATAAATTAAATACTATTTTTGCTGGGATAAACTACTGATTTACCAGGTCTTTCCCTAAATATGTTTATATTTATTTCTTTGGTACAAATATCCTTTACAAGCGAAGATGTTCAACTTACAAAGCAAATATGACAGAACAACACCAGGAATGTATCCACCAAGAACAGCTAGGAATGTCAGGAAGCTGCAGACCAAAAGGCAGAACTGCATATGGGAAAAGAAACATGCAATATGTTTAGATCCATAAATAAATACATGCAACGGAGAAATTCAGTAAATTCTTTTCTTGGCCCAAACCAATTCTTGGTTGTTCTATAGTGTTTATTTATAGCAAGTATTAGTCAATTCTCTAAAGTGTGTATTTGGGTGCATGCCCCACAATTAGCCACAATTAGGGTTGCCACCTTTATTGAAAAATATTACCAGCCAGTGGGGGGCGAGCACCAAAAGGGGACGGCCCATGATGCAAAAAGGGGGTGGGGCTATGTGGAATTCCACAAAAGGGGCGGAGCAACATAGCAGCGATGTCCACAGCGCTGGAAAAAGGGTAAGTTCTGTGCGAATTGGGGGCAGGCCAGGGGCTTTTTTTTTAAAGGGTATTGCAAATTACCGGCAACTGCATTGCCGGTAAATTTGTAATACCGGCCCCGGCAGGTGTTTTACCGGCTAGGCCGGTAAAATACTGGCCGGGTGGCAACTCTAGCCACAATATTATTATAGGATATAAACAACAATCCATATAAGTGGGCACACACAGGCCTATAATGGATAAATGACTCAGCCACTACATACTGCAAATGAACAATTATTGGTGTTACATAGGTCAAAACGAACATCATTCCCAATCATTATCTGGTTGGTGACCTATTGCACCACCAGCTCTTACAAACACCCCTATGGTGATCCAATTGCTGACCCAAATGGGGCCAGATTAGAACCATTCTGACAACCACCTCAGTGGCCATACTGGGCATAAATCCTCTTGTTTGGCAGTCCTGCCAAATAGATCTGTTTGCTCACTTATAAAGCCGACAAAAAAAATTGTTTTCATTTAAGAAACCATAATTTAATTATTTTCCATGATAGAAGGCTGCGGGGATGGGTGCGTGTCACCATTTCAACACATCTCACAGAAGCTATAAAGCCATGTAAAATAGTTTGAGTAGTTTAGCATAGTATGCAAAATACCTTGCCCGGGTTTTCAGTTTTGAAGAGCAGAAGGTTCCTCAAAAAGTTGTTCACGCTGACCCATATATCAGCTGCATGATAGCATAGCTCTGGAACACAGAGCAGCCTTGGATACATCAAGCCCCAGCTGCAACACACCAAAACTTTTATCACACATGTAGTAAGCTACGACAACTAAAACTCATCGAAGAAATAGTCTAGACATGCCAGATCTTATGTTTTGAGCATCTGTATATACTCAAGACTCATACATCACAACTCCTTGGGTGGTTTAGCCATAATCATAATCCCTTGGATGCATGGGGGGGGGTCTGTTGCATTCTGACAACTTGTATAAGACACCTATATCCCAGTACAAGAACATGAACAAAAATGATATACTATATTTTGCTTGACTTTGTGACCCAGAGTCTGATCGACTATGATCTGCTAGGCTAAGCGAACT
Source organism: Xenopus laevis (assembly GCF_017654675.1). Lineage (NCBI taxonomy): Eukaryota > Metazoa > Chordata > Amphibia > Anura > Pipidae > Xenopus > Xenopus laevis. The sequence goes on from NC_054387.1 coordinate 19,931,733, forward strand.
GTTGCTAGGCAGAATCATGCGTCTTTCAAATTTTGTCCAGACCAATAAAGCACGTGTGTGTGCTGATAGGGACATAATGGAACATAATGTTCATAACAGATAATTTTCATAAAATATATCATCATGCTAAAAGCATAAAAAAGGAAGCAGCCTTTGGTTTATCTGCATGAGTAGGAAATATGGGGCCTGTCTTTATCCTGGCCTATCCTGACCCAGGGAAGACTTTGCTGTGAGCCGATAAGCTCTCTTGGAAAACTGCAGTTAGAACTTACTTTCAGTTTTGCCCTGGCATGTAAAGAGGTTGTGAGTGGTCAGATGTTGCATATTCATTCCAGATAATTTTGAGCAGATACATGATCATACTGAAAACATCAGAACCCTAACCCTGTGGGTAAAACCAGCATTACATTAAAAGGACTGTCATGATTTTTATGGTATAGATTTTTTTTTTCTAAATTACATGGTTTACATTACAAATAATTCACTCTTCCATATAAAATTTAATTCCTGAACCAATAAGTGTATTTTTTGTTGTTGTAATATTGGTGTAGGCAACCATCTCAGGTCATTTTGGCATAGTCATGTGCTTTCAGAAAGAGCCATTTCTACATTATGGATTCTGACAGGCTGTTGTTTATCCTACAAAAAGTAACTGAAGGAGTCAAAGTGGGACATGGATTTTTACTATTAACTGCTGTTCTTGTATCTACCGTGGAGCTGGTATCCGATTACCTGACCATCGTTCTGCTGATGGGCTGCTGGGGAGATATCACTCCAACTTGCAGTGCAGCAGTAACGAGTGACTGAAGTTTATCAGAGCACAAGTCACATGACTGGGGGGCTCCTGTGCAATATGTCTAGCTCTTGCCCCATGTCAGATTTCAAAATTGAATATAAAAAAAAAAAAAAAAAAAGAGTTGCTCTTTTGAAAAAAAGATTTGAGTGCAGAATTCTGCTTTAGCAGCACTATTAACGGATGTGTTTTGAAAAACACATGTTTTCCAATGACAGTATCCTTTAACTACATAAATTCATGTGAATGGACAGAAGCACACACGTAATGTACGATCATATCTAGAATCCTTCTTACCTCCTAGTTCAGGCCATAACTTGTTCTTCCACTGGTCTGCACAAATGATTATCATTAGCCCAAATGCCACGAAAAATAGCATTCTGAGTGAGGTCAAAGCAAAAAACCTGCAAATAAATAATTATATTTTAATAATCAGATGTGTTGCAATTTTTACATTTTCTTTTCTAGCCACTACAACTGCAGTTGCTCTAGGCTGAATCCCCAACCAGTGACTCATGAGCAACATGTTTGCTCACAAACCCTTGGATGTTTGTACCAGTGGCCTCATAAACAGTGGGCTTATTTTGAAATTCCTGACCTGGAGGCAAGTTTTGTTTGCAGAAAAACCCTACTGTTACTGCCAAAACAGACACCTCCTGTAGGTTGCCAGTCCACATATGGGCTACCAGAATGGCCAATCAACTGCCCTTTTTTGGCACCACAATGGACTCCTTTCATGCCTGTGTTGCTCCCCAACTCTTTTTACATCCGATGTTGCTTCCATGAGAAAAAAGGTTGGATTTTTTTATTACTAATATTTAACACCCCGCATGTACTTCAAGAGTTAACTTTCCCCCGCTGTAGCAGTAATTAACACATACATACATTTATTTTTTTAATCATTTTGATTGCATTATTAGTAGGGACCTTTTATGCACCTTGTTTTAATACTACTCTTCTGGAATGTTAGTTTTGATTGTGAAAAGTGTGTTTTTTAAAGGGGATGCACGCGAATACAGGATCGTTTCGGGATTCGAAACCTTTCTCAGCAGGATTCGGCCGATCTTCTGACCTGCCCGAACCGATTCCGCATATGCTCATTATGGTAGGGAGGGAAATCACGTGACTTTTTGTCACATAAACAAGGAAGTAAAAAAATGTTATTTCCCATTTCCCATCCATAATTTGCCATATGCAAATTAGGATTCGGATCTGTATTGGCCTGAATCTTTCAAGAGGATTCGATGGTTGGCCGAATCCAAAAATTATGTGGATTCGGTGCATCCTAGTTGGTTTGATTAAATGGGAAAATTCGATTTTAGCAACTATTTTCTAAGGGTATAAGAGGTTGCGGTGCGCTGTTTTACAGTTTTGTTCACAGCTCTAACAAATATTAAAAAAACAAACAAAAAAAAAAACGTATTATTTATACATAATACTAGAACGGGTCAAATGTTTACTTTGTTTTTTTAAAGAAACCATATACACACACACAACACATATTTTTGGGGTCGTTTACTAAAGCACAATAAAAATATGTGCACAAAATGTAGACAAATTTGTCCGCCAAAATATGTTTTTCCACTTTAAAACAACCTACGGTACATTATATAATTTGTGAATTTTCTTGGCGCAAGAATGTTTTCGCATTTGGCTGAAAATAAGCTACGCACACACTTAATCGCCTTGGTTTAACTAAACGCGCAAATTTTACCGATAATATTATATAATATCTCTTCGGTGGTAATTATTTTCCGCCAAGAAATTCTCAAGGGGACAGGAAATATTCCATATACACCTGGTTACTCATCATTCTGTTCCTGTTGCCATTTCTGACAGGAGAAGACGAGAAGTACAGGATAACAAACGATGTTTTGGATTATTCTATTTTTGTCTTGCTGCTACAAGCAGTTTTTTCAGATGAAAGACGATTATTAGGCTAGGAAGGGACCCAAAGGCTTCGTCAGCCTAGATGTAAACACAGATTTATTGGTAAAACTTGTTTTATGATTTTTTTTATATGATTCTATTGGTAAGGGGGGAGTCTTGTGACTGGATTGAAATTGTTGATTTAATATTGATGCATACATGTTTGATTGGGTGAAATCAGTTACTGTGTTGTTGATATATCTAATAAAGTTCAGCAGTTTTGGAAGATACATATCTGGCCATGATCATGCCATAATAAACGCCATGAAACAAGACTATTTCAATAGCATAAAATATTCCAAAACTTCATTTTCATCGCGCGGAAAATTCGCAACTCACTAAATTA